>NC_136524.1:41119037-41216537 GCF_053919585.1 Euprymna scolopes | reverse complement strand
AGTCTCCCCAGACGTTCAGCTCTCTCCACCTCCTTCGATAGCATTTGCAAATAAATTTGCGTCATTGCAACAGCCATTTACCATTGATTTCTCGCTGGCAGTGGCCATTGGTTTATACTGGAATTTGAGTGGCACTAAGCCTTCCCAAGGTCCCAGTTCTCTTCGCGCTTGTCCAGCGGAGGTCTGGTCAGCGCTCTCTCCTCGGTCTTTCCATCCTTCTTGACCCTTCTCGGCTCTTTGGTATCACTTTTCTATAGAGGAAACGGTGATAAGACAATGGGAGGAGATGCATGTTGGGGGTGTAGAACTTGTAGATATGCAGCTTCGGTGTTCTTCATTCCCTGTAACGCTTTTTTGTTATATTGTATTCTTGTATTATTCTCCGCATTATTATTATTATTATTATTATTATTATTATTATTATTATTATTATTATTATTATTATTATTATTATTATTATTAACTAAATAGAAGTAATCACAGAACGATGATCAAAGACTTCTCTTTGAGAACAAATTGTGGTGTTCCTTGGAGTCTGAGTGGTGACAAGTTTCCTCAGATTCTCAGTATTCTCACCCCATTTCTGATAACATTTGCAAATGAATTTACATTATCGCAACAACTGCTTACCATTGATTTCTCGATGGCAGCGACCATCTGTCTTTCCTGGAATTTGAGAGGCAATAAGCCTCCCCAAGGCCACAGTTGCCTTTGCAATCAGTAAGCGAAGGTCTGGCTAATTGTTTCTCTCGTCTGTCACTCATTCGGGTGTGGCGGCAGTCCATGATGACATGAACACAAAAATGCAGTGTGAAGAAAAGGGCGTATAAGGATGTTATACAGTTTCAGATTTCATAATTTCAGGTGATGTTCGCTTGTGCTTTACATCTGTAACGGTTACTGTATGTCCTGCTTATGCCTGTACCTGAATATGTGTAATTTTCCGCATTCAAGGGTTTTCCTTAATATTTCAGCCGTTTTCATTATTATTATCTGTTGTATCTTGTTAGCCATTGCTCTGATTCCAATCTCTTTCATTCTCTTTTCCATGTTTTTCAGGATTGTTCCTAGTGCTCCTACTATTAGTGGTGTTATCTCGACTTTCTTCATCTTCCAGATTCCGTTGAGCTCTCTGGCCAGTTCCGTGTATTTGCCCACATTTTTCTGTTTCTTTGATCTTTACTATGTGGTTTGCTGGAACAACAAAATGTACACTCTGACAAAACATTTCTTTCTTGTAAACTATTATGACATCTTGTCTTCTTGCTTTGATATGGTTATCAGTTTGTATATCCCATAGTATTAAAGTACTTCTGCCGGTTTGTGCTCTGGGTATTCTAGATGCAATTGTCTGCATAATTTTCAGCGCATAATGCTCCCACTTAATCGTGTCTATTTTTATATTCTTTTTGGGCTAGTTTCCCTCATTCTCTTATTATGTGGTTTATTGTTTCGTCTCTTTGTTCACAGAATCTGCATCTGTTGTTTTCTTGTGTTTTTTTGTCGATCTTTGCTTTGATGTAGTTGGTTCTAATTGCATTATCTTGTGCGGCTGTTATTGTTGTATACGTTTTCTTTTTGTAGCTATTTCCAAGTGTTTTCGTTAGTCTCATCTTTTGTCAGTCTTATAGAATCGTCCGAGTAGCTGTTTCCCTTTTCCGTTTTCTTTCTTTGTTGTATCCCCTGGGTTCCAGCGATGGGTGTTTATTGGGCTGCTCCGTCATTTGTCTTCTATTGTATTTCCACCA
The DNA here is from genome assembly GCF_053919585.1 of Euprymna scolopes. Lineage (NCBI taxonomy): Eukaryota > Metazoa > Mollusca > Cephalopoda > Sepiida > Sepiolidae > Euprymna > Euprymna scolopes. The sequence continues at coordinate 41,214,789 of NC_136524.1, read as the reverse complement.
GTTAGATATTTGAAAGCCAACCTCTCTTGAGAATAAGTTTAGCTTGGTCTGCAATTCTTTGTTCTAATGTATGGTAATCACTAGACATGCCCTACAACCTTTTCATCCGTTTGCAATATCCTTGATCTATAGGGTAACTTCTGTAATAGCATTCCATTACCATGCTATTCTCTTTTATTGTCCATTTGCTCGTTCCGATTTTTTGTCTATGTTGGTTAATTTGCTTATTTTGTGTTTGGTCTGCATTGTCTGTGCACTTGAAATTAGAGGGAGTACTTAACGTGTTTTTGTCTGTGATGTTATTGTTTCTGAAATTAGCAGAGTAACCAACATTATCAGAATGACGACCGAGACCACCTTGCTGGTCACCGAGGGAGTGCCTGCCATTCATGACACCCAAATCTGGGTCCCACATTGAGTATTATTTGTAGGTTGCAGATTCCATGATGTGATGTTTGTGGAAACCTCTTACTCAGAATTGATATACCTGTGGTTCTGTCACAGGGATAGTGTTTACTTCTCACCTGGATATGAGACAAAGTGCACTATCACACGTACATAAAAGGACATAATCAGATATATACAAACATACGGGAAAAAAGTGACATATTAACAAATCCTTAATATAAGTTGGTTATTCTTTTTCCGCCTTTATAGAAATTCGGCAGTAGGTTCCCCTCCCATATTTACATGAGAGATTGTAATATGAAGTAAAGAAGACACTCTTAATTGATTTTAATTCTTTGAACCTTCTAAAAAAGTAAATATAATACCACTGAATCTGACAACCTAAAGAACTCTTCTTACGAGAACAGAGACTTTTGCAAGCCTTTTTAGAAACCTATCTTTCCCTTTTGTTTTCGATTCAAAATATCATCTTATTAATAGGGACCAACCTTAACAGGCATTCATATTTGGGATCTGGGTAAACTTATGCATTAAAAGGTGCAACAAAACTCTGAATGCGTGATTTTTTTTATTAAAAGAACATTCTTGAAACTAACTTGACAAAATTTTAATTCTAATAGTTGATAAAATAATTGTCAGATAAAATAAATATTTTCCACTGAATCCGATAAACTAAAAGGGTACCACTTACGAGAACAGTAGGATTTGCCAGCCTGTTCAGTTTTTGGAAACCATATTTTCGTTTCTTTCTTCTTCTTTCAGATATAAGAAAATATCATCCTCGCTGTATGGACCAATTATTATTATTATTATTATTATTATTATTATTATTATTATTATTATTATTATTATTATTATTGGCTCACAAGGAGTTTCACACAGCTCATAAAAGATCTCCCATTGAAAACCTGTGATATTCCCTGAAAGCTGAGTGACAAGTCTCCCCAGACGTCCAGCACTGTCCACCTCCCTCGATAGCTTTTGCAAATAAATTTGCGTTATTGCAACAGACTCTCACTATTGATTTCTCGCTGGCAGCGGTCAGTGGTCTACACTGGAATTTGAGTGGCACTAAGCCTTCCCGAGGAACTAGTTCTCTTCGGCTTGTCCGACGAAGGTCTTATAAGCGCTCTCTCCTCGGTTTTTCCATTCTCCTTGACCCTTCTCGGCTATTTGGTATCACACTTTTGGGGGAGGACGGTGATTTGGCAATGAGAGAAGATGGGTAATGAGGATGTAGAACTTGTGGATATGCAGCTTCAGTGTTCTTGGTTCCATGTAACGCTTCTTCATGTTTTGCCTCTGCAGCAGTTTGTCTGACTCACGAATGTGGTTTATGTGAATTAATCTCCGGATTCAAGGTGTTTCCTTAATATTTCAGCGGTTTTCATTATAGTTAGTTGTTGTATCTTCGAAGTCATTCTTCTGATTCCAATTTGTCCCATTCTTTTTTAAAGTATTTCGGAATTGTTCCTAGTGCTCCAGCTGTTATAGGTACCATCCTGATTTTCTTCAACATCCAATTCCCTTTCAACTCTCTGGCAAGCTCTGTGTATTTGCTTTGTTTCTCCTTTTTCTTTCATACTCACCCTGTGGTCAGCTGGGACAACAAAGCCTACGATTGTACAGGATTTTTCTTTCTTGTTGATTATTACGACATCCGGTCTACTTGCTTGGATGGGTTTATCCGTCTGTATGTCCATGTCTCATAGGATTTTGTGGTTCTCATTTTCGAGTACTGTTGCTGGCTTATGCTTGTACAATTTGTCTGTGCGTTCGAAATGCAGTTGTTTGCATAATTCAAAGTTTACTGCCATTCCTATTGGTCGTGCCTGTTTTTGTATTCCTTTTGGGCTAGTTTGCTGCATTCGCTTACTGTATGGTTCATCGTCTCGTCTCTTTGTCCACAGAGTATGCATTTTGTGTTTTCTTGTGTTTTGTTAATCTTTGCTTTGTTATTGTTTTCGAGTTATCTTGTGCTGCAGTTATTAGAGATTCAGTTTCTCGGTTTATATGTCCTTTTCGTATCCATATCCAAGTGTTTTCGTTATTCTCATCTTTTGTCATTCTTACGCATCTTCCGTGTAGTTGTTTGTTTCCCCATTTTTCGCTTCTGGTTTTGTCCTTTGTTTCTGTATTTTCTGTTTTGTTGATTCTTTCAATGTCTCTTGCTGCCATAATTATCCTTTCAGTATTTTGTATTATGTATTTTTCTAGTTCTTTTTTGTGTCATTCACCCAGTCTTCTATGCAGACCAGTTCTCTCGTCGTATTTTCTTTTCACGTAGAGTCTGTCAATATCGTCCTTTGGGTGTAGTGCATTATGCATGGTCATGAGTTTCCGGGTTTTCTGGTCGAGTAGTCTCAGTTCTTCTTTTGTCCATCCTATAAACGGTCCAGAGTATCTTACTAGTGATACTGTTCATGTCATGTATTTATACCTTTTATTAGGTTTCTGCTATATAATTTCGTTTTCAGGGGTTTTACTTTCCAATTCTCTTTTTCATTTCTATTGCTTTGATGGTGTCCGCTTCCAGAATTCTCAAGTATTTGTTCCCCTAGTGCCCTCATCTCCGTTTAATTGGATAGTTTCCAGTTTTCCCTTTCTTTGGAATAAAAAAGTGCGCACTACTAGTTATAGTAGTGCGCACTTTTTTATTCCAAAATCCATTTGGATATCCTGACTGAAGACCCTCGTTGTGTTAATTAGTGTCTTCAGTTCCTTTTCGGTCCTTGCAAAAATTTTCAGATTGCCCATGTACATACATTAGGTGGTTCATTTTTTCCCTCTATATGAGAAAACTTGTATCCGACTTAGCACTTTCTCAGAGTACTGTTCAGAGGCATCATGTCTATGATGAAATGTAATGGTGATAGTGAATCTCCTTGAAAGATGTCTCTTTGTATGTTAATTTCTGTCATGTGTTGTCCATCAGCTGTCAAATCCAGTCTCTCTGTTCTCATTGCGTTTTCTATTACGTTGATGATCCTGCTTGGTATTTTATACATTTTTAAGCATTATATTATTCATGCTTGGAGGATCCTGTCGTACGCTTTCTTTTTTTTTTTTTTTGTAGTCGATTATTATTATTAGGGGGGGTGCACTGAACGAGGTTCAAGGGCAAAGATATGCCGCAAGTGTGAGAAAGTGTAGAATGAAAAATTACCGTTTGATTTGAATTTCACACGATTGGATTTAGAGAGGACATGAACGACGGCAAGGACTAGTGTTTAGCCACATCTCTTCCATGGAGCTAGGTCCTGGATATTTTAAATTGTATTCTATGTTGAGACCCCAGTTTGCGGGCTTTGGGGAGTGTGAAGCCACCCTTTAATTGCCATTGCTCTAAGGTCCACTCTGACCGGATTGGTAGTACCTGTTAGGGTCCCAACTATGGGTTAAATAGAAACCGACTGAAAAATAAATATATTCTATTAAAAATATTTTCTTCAAAATAACTGGATTCTGCATTAAATAACCTGAAAAGAGTTGATATGCCGTAAAACAAAAACAACCAAACCAAACCAATCCATTAAGCTAGTCAAACTACTAGCGACTCAACTGTAACCACCTTGTTTGTTGGACAGATCGTTTCTTAGTAATAAAGATCACCGACGCATTTATTCAGTGGATTTCTATAAATAGTTTTTTCTCGCGTTTTTGACTGATTCTCCGGACTCCAAAGGCGAGAATATCATGATACCAAAAATAAACTTATCCAGGTAGGTAGTAACGTATCTTGCCTTTGGTAACATTTACTTGTTATGTACCCCCCCACACACACACTTTTTCGTACGTCGGTCTATTGTAAATAAAACTCGAAAATTTTGTGTAAAAAATTATGTTTCACAATTGTAAAAATTAAAAAATTTAAAAAATAACATGGAATTTTAAACTTTATTTCGACAATGTTTTTAATTAAAGTAATTAAATTACTTCAGGTTTTAATTAAATAAATTTTTTAATAACTTATTTATCATTCCCTATCGAAAAATAACTCACATTTACTTAATGGTCGAGATTAAATTGTCACGGTAAAATATTACGACAGTAACGAAATGCCCTTTGCCTAGCTGACGCTACGTCATGCGTCACGTGATTCTTCAGTTCAACGGGTCTTCTCTCGGTAGCTAGGATACAGCACACAGTATTCCTTAATTGTCACTGGTTTTGGCACAGCATCGCTTAACTTCAGTAATCTAACGGTGGGGGGGATACCGGTGTGTCAACGTTATTATGTTATGCTCTGGCGGTAAATATGAAAACAGTTGATTTGCCGTAAAGCGGGCAGTCTCTAGACGATCAATGAATCCTGAAGGACAGACATTAAATGACATGAACAAGCAATTAAATATTAATCTATCCTCAACAAACACAAGGTATTTCCACCGAATGATACTTTTTCTCTTTGAACTTTTCTTTTCACAAAATATTTTCATTGTTAGGCATTTTTGTTTGTGTAAAATAATACTAAAAAAAAACAACACAATGAATAAAGGTAAAGAGGAAGAAATAAAAACGCTAGCAAGTCAGCTAGCACCAATCCCCCGCCACCCCCATCGGCATGACATAGTCTAAATACTGAATAAAGCAACATGGCTGATGAAGACTAAACATTAAACACGATAGCGGAAATGGTGTTGATGGCTTTCTCGACACTGCGTCTGAAAGTTGTGAATTCGTTTGCTATTTTTATTTATTTAAACATTATTTTTGTGTGTGTTCATGGTGTTGTTTTCTCTCTTACACGTTTGTAGTGTTTATTGGGTCATTTCGTCGTTACAGAGTGGTGATAAGCAGGAGTAAAAACGTTGAAGGGTGAGAGTATGGGAGAATATTGATAGGAAAAAATGAGAAACCAAAAAAAACAAAAAAATGGAAATGGTTGACGTAGAAAAGATATTAGCAGAACAGAAGGAAGTGTTAAAAGAAATAATAAGAGCGATGAGAGAAATAAAATAGATGAAAAGAAATAAAGAAAGAAAGAAAAAGTATCGTTATAGTTTGTTGCTTATCTTTTCGAGTTTGGCCCAGGAAATTATGTCACTGTTTTATGTATATGGGTATTTAGTTCTCTTCCACTGCAAGAACTGTTACACCACGGACGGTCGAAAAGTTGGATTGAGGAGTTAGCACCCCGGGATACTTGGGCAGTTCCATCGGCAATCTACAGTAAGGGCGCCTAGCCCCTTCTCGAAGAGAGAAGACAAAACCTGAGGAGGTGGACGTCCTAGAACTGCACAGAACAAACATTACACCTTCATACTCCCCAGAACTAAAACAATGCTCGCTCTGCAATGCTGAAAAATATTATATTTTAAAAGCAACCCAAGAAGATGGATGCTTAAATGTAAGGAACGAATGCTTGAAGGACTGTATTCATAGAAGAGGATCGCTTCTTATAAATTGGGATAGAAAAAAAGATAAAACGTGAAGAATAAAAAAGGGGGGTTAGTTATAGATACATGCCAAAATATTTTACTTTATATTATTGTAGATCTTATCACCCATTTTGAACGAGATATAGAGAAAATTTTTAAGTTTAAAATTTTAAATGTTTTAAAACGTATTTTTAAATAGAGCGAACCTATTTCAATCTAAGATTTATTACCGTTTTTAAAACGAAATTACATATAATTTTAAAATAACGTTTTAAATAATTTTCAACGTGAAACGATACTTAAATATAAACATATGCCATATTCTTACACATTTTAAGTCTATTTTAACTAAATATTATTACCGTAATTAAAACGAAACTAGAGATTATTTTAAAATAAATCTTAAACGTTTTTAAACGCAAAGCGATACTTAAATATTAGTACATACCATCCCCTGGGCACTTCCTAGGTCTATTTCAATCTAAATTTTATTACCCTATTTTTAACGAGATTAGACATAACTTCAAAATGAACTTTTAAAACGCTTTTAAACGAGACTTAAACTGATTGATGGGGGGGGGAATGCTTAAAGAAAAAGAAACATATAGAAGGCATCATCCCATACTTTTTAATTTATTGCTTCAAAGTTATTACCTTATTAAAGTAGCATAAAAAAAAGATAAAATAAATAAATAAATAAAAATTATGGTGTGCATATATAGAGTTCCGGTTCCGGTTAAAGACAGATGAGAGTCGGCTGAAGAGAGCCTGAGGCGGACATTAAGAGCAGTCCTCAACTACCGGGCTTGAAACCGTCGGTACCGACTACCGATGTAAATTCCTGTATATATTATACAAATATATATATATATATATATATATATATATATATATATATATATATATATATATATATATATATAGTGCCACGCAAAAGTATTGGATATATTACATTTTTCTTCATAACTTTAATTAGGGTTCAAGATTTTACCTAAAATTTGGTCAGTATATTCCTATAACTATTCTAAATTATATTTGGAGTAGCAATTACAAAATCAAAGTTTAGAAAGTTTATATTTAAGGAAAATTATGAATTAACAAACGCAAAAGTATTGGATACACTTTTTAAAAATTCTTTTTCTGAAATAAATTTAAATGACGTTTGCTTAGCGCGTTGCAATAATGCAAACGCGTTATCACTGAACAATCAGAGAGCTTTATATTAAAATAATTTTATAAAATTCTTCCATTTTGAGCTCACTCTTCCAAAGACAATCAGTTCATTTATAAAAATGCCTAAAACTAAAGAGTTGTCCATAGACATTCGTCAAAACATCATGATTTGTTGGGACATAATAAAAATTACAAAATACTGCTAAACTAACCAAAGAAAGTCTTAAAAATAACGGAATTGACATTCTTATTTGGCCCAGTCAGTCTCCAGACCTTAACCTAATTGAAAATTTGTAGAAAATATTGAAGATCAATGTTCACAAGAGGAATCCACAAAATAGTCAACAATTATTTCACACCGCGTGTCATCACGTGACATCACTAAACGGAACTTTTATATACCAAATTGACTTTTTTCGTTTAAAAATGGAATTATTTCTCTTTCGTTAATATATATATATATATATATATATATATATATATATATATATTAATATTTCGTGTTTTATATATATAAAGTACAATTGTTGAATGTTATTTTCTTGATTATATTTGTTTGGGAGAAGTACAATTAAAAAAAAAGATTAAAACGGAGCGAAATTTAAATTTCCATTCCATTTTTACTCTTTATGAATATTAAAAGAAAAATTACTAAACATTTATTAATAATGCCTCACTTTTACAGACATTGGTTTTTAAATTTCTTAAATGACGACTTTTATCGACATTTTTTATATAGCATTTTTATATAGCATTTTTGTTAATAGCATTTGCGGATGGGTATGCTGACATTTGTTTTAATTTCTTTTTAAATGATTTTTTTATCGACTTTTTTTTAAATAGCATTTGCGGATGGGTAAAAAACGAAAAAAAAAATAACTAAACCATCTACGGATAATTCTCACTTTTACAAATATTTTTAACAAATAAATTATACCGAGAAATTGTCAGTAAATGGCTTAGTTATTTTTTTCGTTATTTACCCATCCGCAAATGCTATTAAAATAAAAGTCATTTAAAAAGAAAATTTTAAAAAATGTCAGCATACCCATCCGCAAATGCTATTTAAGAAAAAGTCGATAAAGGTCGTCATTTAAAAAGAAATTTAAAAACATATGTCTGTAAAAGTGAGGCATTAGTGATAAATGTTTAGTAATTTTTTCTTTTAATATTCATAAAGAGTAAAACTTTTTTCAAAATAAATGTGACAAATAATCGTTTAGTTACTACGACAACGTTAGTAAATAAAAAAAAGTGGTATGTGCGATTGCGTCAGAAAGGGAGCGATGCGTGTTTTTTATGCTGGTTGCCAATGGAACTCAACGCCCAAGGAGTACCAAATTCTGTTTTCCAAAAGAAACGTTTACTACCAACTTTCTTTAAAAAAAAGTGCAAGTTTTCCTGAAAAAAAACCTTTCACCTAACAATTTATGGCAAAAATAGCGACCCATAAAAATCTGGGGTGCTTCTACACTTTATTGCCGAAATTGGAGACGCCATTTTTTTTTCACGCACTTGCTATCCAACTCTAGGGGAGACATCATTATATGGCCGAACGATCGTTTCTGGAAAGGGAAAGAATAAATTTACCAAAATTAACATTTATTACTTCCGGAAACGTTAAATTAAACTAAAATTATCATTTATTACTTCCAGAAACTTGGTAAACCAATATTACTGGAGAAAATGAATCTTGACAATTCAAAAAAATGTTTAAAATTATTTATTTGTTCGAAAAAAAAACCAAAACAACTATTTCATAAAAGTCCAATGTTGATTTAAAAGTAAATAAAGAAAGTGAAAGAGAACATATATCCGTAATTGTTAAATGTGAAACGTTTCGATTTAATTAATGTGAACGGGAAAGTTTTTCATGGAACAATTTTTGTATTATTATTAAAAACAGAAAATTGAAATGACATCATCATAATAGTTTAACCTGGGCGAGCGCCATTTGAAAACCAAAACAAAACCAAAACATTTATTAGTTTTTTTGTTTGTTTTTTTTTAATTTTTTTCGTTTGTGTGCTTTGTTTTTTTTTTTTGGTTTTCTTTTCGAACAAATGAATAATTTTAAATATTTTTTGAATTGTCAAGATTCATTCTTTCCACTAATATCGGTTTACCAAGTTTCTGGAAGTAATAAATGATAATTTTAGTTTAAGGGAGTAATGAATGTTAATTTTGGTAAATTTATTTAGTTTAATTTATCGTTTCCGGAAGTAATAAATGTAAATTTTGGTAAATTTATTCTTTCTCTTTCCGGAAGTAATCGTTCGGCCATATAATGATGTCTTCCCCAGATTTGGATAATAAGTACGTGAAAAAAATGGCGTCTCCAATTTCGGCAATATAGTGTAGAAGCACCAAATCTGCTAGCTGAGTGACAAATCTGCTTAAAATATTGAAAGAAAGAAAGAAAGAAAAAGAATAGAAACTCTAGATGTATCAGAAATTTGGAGGAATTTTTGACATCCCTAACAGAAAACTGCGAATGAAATATAAAAAACCCGTAATTTCTCTTTTTAAAATGAGTTTTTTTTTTATTTTCTATATGAAATATACTTTCAAAATAAACTATTAAAGTTGTTTAAAAAATAATAGAAATATTATTTTTTATTTTTTAAAAAACAGTGTTTACAAAATTTTTACAAAATCCGGCGTACCTTCATGCAGCCATTTATTTACGTAATAAAATCAATAGAATTTTACGAGTTAAATATTTTTCAATTTTTAAACTTTAAAAATCTATCAACATTTTTCTATTCAATTTTAACGATAGTTTCAGGGTCAATGTGAAATTTTATGCTCTTTCCAATAAACCGAATATAATATTTTAGACAAACGTTTTTTTTTCAAATTCACACCCCCATTTTGAAATGTCTATTAAAATTTTAATAATTAATTTATGTGTCAAAGTTTTATATATTACAAATTGAAGATAAAAGATCAGTTAAGAAAATATTCCAATTTAAAACAAACAAAAGAATAGATTTTTGGAAATTTACCTGTAAAGTCCAAAGTGTAAAACCTTTTTTTTTTTTAAAAAAAACACGATTTTTTTTAAATGAAAGCTCATGTTATGCTTACATCGTCAAGTAAATACCGGACGCTGACGGCAAATTTTTCTATCTCATTGAATGTTTTCTTTTTTTAGATATTAAAAGAAATAAAATTAGTTGATGAAGAAGTATTAAAATATATCAATCAAAAACTCGTGTATTTCATTAAAAGATTTTTTTTTAATCGATGAAGCGGATTTTTTGTTCTAGGGGAAAAACTTATGAGTGAATGTGCGTTTCTTTTTTAACTACGGAGGATGAAAAATACTAATTTTGGTTAACACACGCAATAAAAAAAGAGATGTTATTTATGCCCTTGGACGAAAGCATACTTCATAAATTTCATTTTAGCAGCAGCAGCTATTTAACGCGTCGCGCAAAACATGTTACAAAAATGCGATTTTCTAGGACCCTCGCTTTAAAAAATCCTTTTATTTAAAAAGTACATGGAATTTAAAATATAAATATGGATAAATACTTAACAATGAAGAATGGAACTACTCATTTAATAATATTTTTAGGTAAGTGATTTTTTGGCATATATATACATATATTAATAAGCAAGTCAAAAGATATTGATTTTCTTTATATTTTTAAAAGAAAACCGCCTTAAAGAAACAAATATTGCATAATTTGCTATTAAACCTGTTATTTTTTTTAAATTTTGGTATTTGCTCCTTTAATTGAAAAAACAATTAGGGTTTGAATTGTATTTCCAAGTAGTTATAAGCTTAAAATATAGTAAGTATAATTATTAAGGTTCTGATCATCATTTTTAATGGCCACTTTCTGATACACCTATAGAACCTCTCTCAAACATACTGGCAATAATTTGGTTTCGTCCTTCTTTTCAGTGTTTCCAATAAGGGGGATTGATTTACTAGGATTTTTATTAGGAGCTGGGCACTTATTAAAATTATTTAATTGTTGAATATTTTGCATTTTTGTTAAATTTGTTAGTTTGCTAGCGCTAAAAGCCCACACAAAAAATTGAACAAAAGACAAAATTAAAAAGAATGGTACTCATGCAGAATTAACCCTCCCCCCACCAGATTCCAATTAGTTTAGTGTTCGACCGGCAATCACCGGATTCAGCCGAGCGTTGTTCAATTGTTGAAACACTAAACCAACATTTTATTTCTTTTTTTGCTGAATTAATTAATGATGGGAGTATTTTTTCCATTTATTTTCTTAACATCTATTGACAAAACAACTTTGTACATTCTCTTGAAAAAAATCTATCTTTTCTCTACTTTCACCTAACTATTTACAGTGTTCATATAAAAACATTCATTTTTTTCTTTTTATGATAAAAATTATGTTTTCAAAAAGAAATGTTTACTGCCAACTTTCTTTTAAAAATAATTATTGAAAAAAAGACTTTCACCTAACAATTTATGGTAAAAAATTCACCTTTTCTTGGGGGGGGAAAACAACGTTTATTGATAAAAAAAATTGCCAAAAAAATAAAATAAATAAACCATACAAATTGCAATTTTTTATGAGGAATGTGTTCCATTTTAACAAACTGAATCACAGCAACGCGTGGCCGGGTATGGCTAGTATATATATATATATATATATATATATATATATATATATATATATATATATATATATATATATATATATGTATACATATATATATATTTGACTTTACATGAGCAATAGTTTGTTGCTACACAGTCATGAGCATGTTTCGGTCTACTAGTATTTACTAACTACGTTTTAGAATTCCGTTTTCGAAAATAAGAGTTGTTGCCTGAAGAGGTCTCTAGTTAGTAAATACTAGTAGACCGAAACATGCTAATGACTGTGTAGCAAAAAACTACTGCTTATGTAAAAACAAATGTAACCTGCTCTACTTCTGTATTGAGCACTCTTGGTTGAACCTCGTTATATTTCACTGGTTACCCTACCTTTGGAAAATAGCAACCTCAAATTATATATATATATATATATATATATATATATATATATATATATATATATATATATATATATATACAGGGTGACCCCCCCAAAAAAAAAACAAAAGCTAAATGGAGGTGATCTAGAAGGAGAAAAAAGTCCAAAGACCCTTGTGTTTTGATGTAATGTTTTAAATATGATAAATTAGTTATGACCAAAGTTTCATTTCATTGGGATAAAACACTAAGAAACAGGGCCTAATAATAACAGCCAAATAGTATAGTGATCCCCATCTTGCATTATAGATTTATTTCAACTTTGAATTTCTGAAAGAAATTCATAATGAAATATGGCTAACACCTATCTTTTATGGACAGAACGTATTATATATATATATATATATATATATATATATATATATATATATATATATGTGTATATATAAATGTAACTCTTGGTTCGTTCGCAATTAATAGTCTAAAAAACCACTGGACGGATGGCTTCCACGTTTTGGTATAATATGTTTACTATATCCATGTGTGTTTTTATATATTTCTTTTTAATTATAACATTATACTTTATTTTTCTAGGTGGTTTTCTTTGTACCGATAGGCCATTTTTTTTATTTAGGGACAATTATTTATTACCGCTTCCTGTCACGTGACCAGTGTTTCCAATTTAGCGGTTTTCCTGCTAGATCTGGAGATTTCGTTTGCAATCTAGCGGGGAATTCTAGAAAATCTGGAGATATTTCGCACCCACACACCCGTAATTTTAGATTAGAAAATAAAAGAAAAACGCTTGAAAATATTTTAAAACATAAAATATACTCATTCATGTAAATAAAAGAAAAGTAGCATTTATTTATTGCCTTTGGTTACAATTATTTATTGATTATTTGTTTTGTTTTTTACATTTTTTTTCGGCTTACCATTCTTAAATCTCGCTATAAAATCGATTTTTCCAAGTACATTTTAGGTTGGGGGGCATTCCAATCTCCGAAGTTTAGTTTAAAATACGATCTAAGCAATCCCGCTTAATTTATAAGTATTTAGTTGAAAATTGTAAAAAGCAAGAAACAACAGCAAAAAAAAAAAACTTATACCACTACAGTAGAATGTCATTATCTACCAACCTAAATACTTTTAACATGCTAAAACAAAGTTTTTTGTTTTTTATTTTTCTAATTTCAAAATATGTTGCACCATTATTGTGATGTTTAATTTTCAGTATATTTCAATTTACCGTTTATTATAAAAAGTTTGAGTTTATGATTTGTTTCTTGCAAAAAGAAAATACCCTCTCTGAAAAAAACAGGTAAAACTAACTGATACAATATGTAAGCCTTCTGGGGAGCTAACCGCTTTAATATAATTCCAGAAACATATAGTGAGAAAACACGGAACATTTTATATATTGAATATATTATATTTATAATTTTTTATTGTAGGAAGTTAAAATATGGAGTTTGGGGGGTGAATTAGCGATTTTTGAAAATTTCAGATGATAAAAGTTAAAAATCTAGCGATTTTCTGGACATTTCTTTCCCCTGATCTCGCGGGTTTTTTTTAAATCTCAGAAAAGGATATTTTCGTCTCACAGGCTTAATGTAAACATAATGTGTTTACAATATCGGTAAATTTTCAATGGGGTTAATCACATGATTATTGATAATGTAACCATGTGATTGAAATTTGATTTAAATTAACCACACGTGGTCGCTTTCCTATCAAATATTTATCGAAAAATGGTAGGGACGGACAATGAATGCCGACGCTCAAAGTGTATAAACATTTTGACCCTTCCCTTTACTTAAAAATTCACCAAAAATCTGGAAATTAACCAATTTTAATGAAAATTTCAGTATTTATCAAATAATGATCGAAAAATATAATGAACTAATTATTTTTACATAACTCTTAGTGAAAATGTTTTATTTTTTTAAAACAAAAAATACCTTTACTAAAGTTATGGTTTTCAGTAGTAAATAAAATACGCAAGAATTTATTTTTGCTTTTTTATATAAATAAAGCATCGTAATTTGTAACAATAAAAAATAATTTTTACAGGAACATTCCGAAAAAAGCCTCTACAGTCCGTATTAATGAATTCGATATAACTCGAAGAAAAATAAATTTCTCACGTACTATCAGGAAATTAAAGATTCAATTAGATTCCTATTTCAGTCACCTAAATTATTTAGGGTGAAATGAGTTTAGGAATTTATAGCCAAACCTAAATATTTTTTTTGCTTATAAAAATAGCATTAATACAGTAAGTTAGGTAAAATTTGCATAGAATGCTCTGCTTTACGGTTGTTGTAAAAATGGAAGGGAAATTTGAATTTCGTTCCCTTTTAACTTCGGTACATTTTTACATTACGTCCAACTCATCGTTCACATTCGACACGTCAACTTTTATAGCTTTCCGGGTATGCTGGCAAGGTTAGGGGTGTCTATTCCGAAAGCCGTTCTAACATCGGTAGATTGGTAGGTGTGTCAGAAATTTCGTGAAAAATAGTGAATAATTCCACGCCGTCTTTCCAAGCTTATAACTCCTCGAAAAATGTAACTCAAGCCCTGATTTTTTTTTCAATTAAAGGAGCAAGAATCATTATTTTATTTAAAAAAAAAACAACGGGGTTTTTTTCATGGTTTTAAACTTCGCACTTTACAGGTAAATTTCTAAAAACACTACTTTTTTGTTTTAAATTTGAATATATTATTTATTGACCTTTTCTCTTCAATTTGTGATATATAACACTTTGGTGAGTAAATTAATTATTTACTTTTTAATACACACTTCAAAATGGGAGGCGTGAATTATTCTACCCTCTGTCTTTCCAAGCTTATAACTACTCGAAAAATGTAATTCAAGCCCTAATTTTTTTTCAATTAAAGGAGCAAGGACCAAGATTACATTTACAAAAACAAAAGAAAAAACAAACAAAGTGGTTTTTTAAAAAAATTCGAACTCTACAGGTAAATTACTAAAAAAACACTACTTTTTTGTTTTAAATTTGAATATATTATTTTCTCTTCAATTTGTGATATATAAAACTTTGGTTTGTAAATTAATTATTTACTTTTTAATAGACACTTGAAAATGGGGGGGTGAATTAAAAAAAAACGTTTGTCTAAAATATTATATTCGGTTTATTGGAAAGAGCATAAAATTTCACATGGATCCTGAAAATATCGTAAAAATAGAATCAATAGAAAAATTTTGATAGATTTTTAAATTTTAAAAATTGAAAAACATTGAGTTCGTAAAATTCATTACTGTTTTTTTTTAAATAAAAAAAATATTTCTATTACTTTAAAAACAACTTTAATAGCTTATTTTGGAAGTATACTCCATAAAGAAATAAGCAACCACTTTTAAAAGAGAAATTACGAGTTTTTTTTATATTTTATTCGCAGCTTCGTGATAGGGGTGTCAAAAATTCCTACAAAAATTCTGATACATCTACTAGATTTGAGTGTTTATTCGTTGTAAACGTACCCGACAACCTATAAATGTCGACATTTCCAATGTAAATGGTAAGCTGGAATTATGTAAAAATTAACAAAAAGATATACCAAACTGACGTTTTCGTTTAAAAATTGAATTAGTTCCCTTTCGTTATTAACTTTTTTTAAAAAATATTTTGTGTTTTATATACATAAAGTACTATTGTTGAATGTTACTGTTTTGATTATATTCATTTGGGGGGCACAATTAAAAAATTAAGAAAGATTAAAACGGAGCGAAATTTAAGTTTCCGTTCCATTTTTACAACAACCGTAAAACAGTGCATACTCAGCAAGTTTTATCATAATTTATAAGCATGATGTTGAAACACTAAATCAACATTTTATTTATTTTTCTGCATAATTAATAATGGAAGTATTTTTCTATTTATTTTCTGAACATCTGTTAAAAAAAATAATTTGTACATTCTCATGAAAAAAAGAATCAAACTTTTCTCTACATTCACATAACTATTTACAGTGTTCATGTAAAGCATTCATCTGTTCTTTTTATAATAAAAATTCCGTTTTCAAAGAGAAACGTTTACTGCCAAATTCCTTTTTTTTAAAGAAAGTGCAAGTTTTCCTGAAAAAAACTTTTACCTAACAATTTATGGTAAAAAATTAATATTATTTTGGGGGGAAAAATAACTTTTATTGATTAAAAAAATTGTAAAAAATAATAAAAGTAAATAAACGAACAAAATGCAATTTTCCTTGAGGAATGTGCTCTATTTTAACAAACTGAGCCACATTAACGCGTGGCTGGGTACAGCTAGTATATATATATATATATATATATATATATATATATATATATATATATATATATATATATATATATATATAGAGAGAGAGAGAGAGAGAGAGAGAGAGAGATAATACGTTCTGTCCATAAAAAGATATATATTTATATACATATACGTTCTGTAAAAGATGTATATATATATATACGTTTTGTCCATAACATATATATATACATACATATAAATATACATATATATTATATACTATAGATATAATATATATATTTATATATATATATAAACATATATATACGATATGTATGTATGTATGTATGTATGTATGTAGGTATGTATGTATGTATGTATGTATGTATGTATGTATGTATGTGTTTTGTATATCGGCTAAACAAAAGCAATGTATAAGAAAGGAACAAATGAAATGGCTAAGAAACAAAACATTAAATGAAAATAAAATATAAATTCTTATCATGCGTATTAATATTCGATCTTATTAGCAGTATATACCGGAATTGCCTGATTGAAAAATATTGTCGCACGTAGTTTAGCTACATACTATTTAAGATACAATAACATCCTAATTTCTTACGATTTTCCTAAAATTGGATCATATGTTGGATTTATGGAAGCATAACATACGTCAATTTCCCTCTATGAAAATGAAACAGTAAATAGCTTAAAAGGGAAATGACTTACATATCTTAAATAAACTTACTTCGTTTTAAAAAGAACTGATTGGGGTAATAATTGAAAATTTATTCAATTAAATATGAATGAAATTATAAGAACTTAAATAAATCACCTTTTAGTATTACTTCTAACTAGAACAATTAAGACAATTCTATTGCAAGAAACAATCAATAACATGAAACTAATTGCTTAAATGGATTTTATTTAATGTGATATGCAAATGAGGTTACTTCTTGAATTTATATTCCTTATGAATAAATATTATATACAGATATAATGTTGGAATTGAAATGTGTAAATGTGCGTGTTCAGTATAAAAATTAATTTGTAAAACAGCGTACGTTTTGTATACATTAATCAAATTGTGAACAAACAAACGAAGAAATAGGAATGCGACTTTGCTATAATATATATTGTTTCTTATTTATTCCTATCGCTGACATTGTTTTTTTTATTATTTACTTCTTTTCTTTGCAGTATTATTTCCTCAGTATAAGATAAGCATCAGTTCCCCTTTTCATTATTCCTCCAAACAGCACCTTTTCAATTTCTCCCAACCGTTCAGGAAATTTCCTTGTGAAAATATATATCTTCCCATGTTTGTTACCCCAGCCCCCGGAGGTATACGTGATACATATGTTCATGTAACAGAAGCGCCCTCTTTAAACTAACTGTCATTAAGATAAAAAAAGACATGTGTGCGCAAGCATATGTTTATATATATATATATATATATATATATATATATATATATATATATACATATATATGTGTGTGTGTGTGAATGTGTGAATGTGTGTATGTGTGCATATATATATATGCACATATATATTTATTGTACTCGTTATATAAAAACAGGTACACACACACACTCTCTCACACACACACACACACACATACATATATATATATATATATATATATATATATATATATATATAAACTCATGGTTGCTCAGATATATTTGTATATATATATGTGTGCGTTATATACACTGTATATACACGTGTATAACACATTTTATATATATATGCATGTATATATATTATTGAATATTTATATATGTACATATTTATATATAGGTGTGTGTGTGTGTGTGTGTGTGTGTGTGTGTGTGTGTGTGTGTGTGTGTGTGTGTGTGTGTGTGTGTGTGTGTGTGTGTGTGTGTAATTGAAAAAATATCGGTAACCATAAAGATTATCAGACGCTGACTTGGAACAAGTGAGAAATGACAAAGGGAGACAACCCCGAAAAATGGCGATGTTGATATTGCGATTAGTATAAAGACAAATGAACAAGATATCATAACACCTTTTACAGAAAAGAGCGACGAAAAACGTGTCAAGAACGTCATGTTTTTCTCTCGCTATCCGCCTCACCCGTTTTTTCCAACCCTCGCATAATGTTGTTATTCATTTGTTTCTTCATATCTTTTTCTTTTTCCATTTTGATTGTTGTTTTTGTCGATTTTATGTTCATGAGATGTGTCCTCGTATGTCTTTGTGAGACCTTGTCCGTCAGACGGTCGGCGATCGATCTGTCGCGCTGCAGTTTTCAAACTGCAGTTACAACACTAAACTTGTACAATTAATTGTGTCTCAATTTTTAATTTGATACTTTCAAATTATTTTTTTTTAATGAGAAGCTATGGTCATCTTTCTGAGAATTAATATCAGTCATCAGGCTTGTTTCAAATGGAATTTTTGTTTTTTGTTTTTACCAGAGAGGATAGGTCAACACTTATCGAAGCCGGGAAGTTGCTCAATAATCGAGATTAATGCGTGCCAGGTGGTTGGTGAGGCAACACCGTGATGATCAGTAATGGTGAAACTTGGGTAGTGATTAATTATTGAATAGGACGGCCTATGAGATCTTGTTTATATTAGACTTGAAAACGATCATGTTATGGTCAGCTGGAAAGCAACCCCGTGGTATTATGTTCCTAGTCCTAGGAAATGAAATTTGTTTATTGAATGTACGTTTAGTGTTAGACAGAGATATAGGGGGAATTATTGGCATTTGTTGTAAGCAGACGAGTGTGTGTTTCGAATATTTTATGCGGTGGACCATAGACGGAAAATCAGTTAGGTATCAGCTATGAAAATAAAGATAGAACAGGAGTAGATCCACTACGTCTTTTCTGACAGAAAGAGAAAATAGTGGACAAGAGGGTTGCGCCCACTAGATTATTAAGCCAGTTTTGTACTCTGTTTGGGCAAAAAAGAGTATTCTCGGAACTCCTACCAGCTGTAATAATAGTACTTCATCTTGAGACGTATTTGGATCTTATATAGGTAGAGTCGGGACTGAGATACTATTTTTGGTCCAAATATTTTACCAGCGATATCCAGTTAAGTTTAAGATAAAAATAGTATCATTGGTGAAGGCCAGACTCAAGTTTACAATAGTACTTTCGTTTGCATTTTAAATAAAATGTTCGTTAGTGAGCCAGGCCTAGGTTTTAAATTCATTTTTTTTTTTTTTGTCGTTGATGCTTAAATTTTATATGGAATATAATATATATTTATATGGAAGCTTAAATTTTATATGGAATATAATATATATTTATATGGAAGCTTAAATTTTATATGGAATTTTCATCTGAATGCCAGGATTTAGTCTTAAATAACGTAGTTGGTGGTTCAGACTAATGATTCAAATAAAAGGTACGTTAAAATTAATGTTAAGGAAAATTTCTAATAGATTTTTTCGCCTTCCAAGCTGAAGTTTCAAATAACGTTTTTGTTGTTCGGCCAGGCTTAAGTTTGAAATTGTATTTGTTAGGCAAACTTACGATTCAAAAAAGAGGTTTTGCGTATCAGTTAGTCTTAAGTTTGGAATAACATTTTTTGTGGCTATGTCAGGCTTAAATTTGTACTAGATTTTCCGTTTTTCAGGCAGATTCACTTTTCTATTAATCTTGCTGTTTGTCTGTCAGGCTCACGTTCCAACTAGCATTAGATTTCTCTATTAGGGTTTATTTTGAACAAGTATTTCAGCTTTCTATCGATTTTGAATTTCAACTAGGATGTGTGCCTGTGTGTGTGTGTGTGTGTGTGTGTGTGTGTGTGTGTGTGCTATGCGTAAATTTTAACTAGCTTGTCTGCAAGGCTTAATTTTCAACTTATATATATGTGTGTATGTCTATCAAGCTTAAATTTTTAATAATATTTATTTCGTCAAGCATACGCTCCGAATAAGATCTGCGTGTGCCTCTCAGTTTCCATTAGAATCTTTTTGTCTGCCAGCCTAGTTTTCTGCAAGGACTTTTGTGTGTTTCAAGTCGAAGTCTCCACTCACATTTACGCCCGTGTGTCAGGATTTAGAATTAACTAATATTTTTATCTACCTTTCAGGCTTAAGTTTTAACTATCATTTTCTTTTGTCTGTCCCAACAAGTTTAGTTTCATCAAGATTGTTTGTGTGTCTGGCAGGCTTAAGTTTGAATTAGTGCTTTGGTTTTTCTGTAAAGTTCAAAAGTTTCAGTTCAAAATTTAGTTTGTGGGTCAGGGTAAAGATTTTTAAAAAAACTTTTATTCACCCTAAACAATGCGCATTGTCTGACAAACGAAAGAGGTTACTATTTGGGCCCCTATTCACAGAGATACCATGTAGGAAATTAAGCAGCGCGATATTTGTTCACATTGCATTTAAATGTCTGCATGACAGTACAGTTAGTGAAGAAAGAGACCGAGAGATAATTCTAAAGTATAGAAGTCCAAGGAAAGAAACTATTAGAACAGAAGGCTTTTCGGCATCTGGGGACGTCTATAATAAAGAGGTGGGATCTTGCCACTTATCGGATTAGTCGGGGGTAATTATAGCGAGGGGGGACCAAGTACTAAGAGTTCGCCAGAACACATTCCATTAAAATACTTGCAAAACAGGTACACGAATGCAAGATTACAGCGATGGGACAGGGGTTGGAGCTTGTTAGATTGTGCGGGATATATTATATGGGAAACTCTTTTTTGAAACCTGTCTAGGAATGAAGGACTGTTGGCAAATGGTGGGCGAATAGTGCTTAAGTACAGGATACTGCCATATGTGATTAATTTTCTAGCACGGCAGAGAGAGACAGTGTGTGTGCACCTTCTTTGCAGCAGCCTTGTCAATGGCTTCAATGTATTTAGATAGACGGAAATAGATACATGTATATGCACACATATATAGACTCGCATACAATCACACCACTAGACGATAATAGAAACTTATAAATATATACACGATTCACATTCCCCCTCATGTTATGCAGACTTTTACAAAATTACAAAAATATATAAGCGAAAATATTCGAATCAATAGTGTGAACGCTCTCAAGTTTTAATTAGGATTTTTGTATTGACAGATGATGGGCGAATAGTTGCTTAGTACAGGACAATGTCATGTATGAGTTATTTTTAGCACTGCAGAGAGAGAGAGTAAACCTTCTTTGCAGCAGCCTTGTCAATGACTTCGATGTATTTGTTTCAACTCATGTTTCCTGTAAATCGGAGACCGAAGAAATTACATCATTTATTTCACCAGGAAACACAGAAGTTGGTGACGTCACTTTTCTTTTGAACTGCCATCACCCAAGATATACCCTTCAAACAGGGTCAGCTAAGTCACACTGTACAGCGTCCAATCCGATTTGTTACGTAAACCCAGTGAAATACTTGCAGTATTTTTTATTTTTCTCCTTAAAATCGACTTCTCGTTTAGGAGAGAAGTGATGTAGCAACCTCTACGTACAGTTAAAATAAATGCCCGACAGGAACATTTCACAACGATCACCGCTTTTGAGACACTTGTAGGTACTTGCCGTCGTGATGCAACCACCGCACACATAAAACAAACGGAATTGTATTACGCTCCCTCGCGTATAAACAGTCTGGGACTTTCGAGAAGGACTCTATATAAAGATTTGCCCGCCAAATATCAAATCAGTTTTCTCTTCAATATCTCAAGTGTAAGCACGTGCTTGAGTAAACTCCGTCTCGGGAGACGTACAAACATCTGCCATGATTTTGCGCGTGGTAGACATGAACTTTATTACCTTCGTCGAAATTGCCACATTGAGCGAGAACTTCAATTGTCAATTAATTTTATTTCGAACTACTGTACTTAAGATATGAACACACACACACACACACACAAACACACACACACCTTGTTTGAAATTTATATTGAAATTCATAAATATATTTCGAAGGAAACCTTAACAAAATAAATATCTGTTTATTTTGTAATAATGCGTTGTTTTAGCTTCAAACGTATCTAATGCATATTTTATTTTATTCAAACTCAACCAGTGTTTCTTAGGAACAAAAATCTTAACGTGAATCCCGCGTGACCAAACGCACTGTTCCGAGATTAAAAAAACTACCGTAAAAACAACAAACGGACTTCTACTTGCTGATTCTCTGCTCCAACAACAACATGGCAAAATTAAAAAGAAAGACATACTGAAGATGAAGCTTTGCTTCGAAATATATTTATGAATTTCAATATAAATTTCAAACAAAATAAATGTTTATTTTGTAATAATGTGTTGTTTTGGCTTCAAACCTATATAATACGTATTTTATTTATTCAAACTCAACCAACGCTTCTAAGGAACAAAAATCTTAACATATATATATATATATATATATATATATATATATATATATATATATATATTTATATATATATATATATATTCTTTTACCTCCTATTGCCCTTACCTCACCCTTTTTTTTAACCAAGATCTGTGACTTACTTGTAGTTTCATTAAATACTTTTATATGCAAAATCCGATCCTGCATTTTGCTAATTCCTGCCCTCTGATGAGAAGGAGAGTATTTCTTCGAAACTCCGCGGATTAAGGACAATCCACTTATCTTGTGCTTCCTTTTTTAAAATTAAATATGTTTTTAACTCTTTTTCAAGATGTCTTTTAACATGTTTTATTAATCATTTGTTCATATATATATATATATATATATATATATGTATATATATATATATATATATATATATATATATATATATATATATACAGGCGGCAAAAACAAAGTCCGCCTTTGTAATTTTTTCAAAAACTTTAAATTTAAGCTAAATTTAATGTAACTGTTTAAACAAACTACACCTCATTTGATTTGCATTTTATTCCTCTATAATTTTTACTTGCTCATATTTGACTTTTAATTGAAATATTCCCAGTGTTCACGTCAATTAAAAAAAAATAAATTCAAATTGAGGAGGCAAAGACGAAAGTCCGCACAATGGAAAATGATTATTTAAATTTAACTTTATGACATTAATGCCACACAAATATAACAGGAACACAATGAACTAGTTAATATTTAGTAGAATAGTTCTTCTGCAATTTGACAGCCTGCAAACTAATGGGAATTCCTTGAATTAGACTGCAACAATACTCCAAGAAAAGAGCATCCCACTTTTCTTTAATTTTTGTCTAAATTCTTCCAAATTTGAAATTTTATCATTGCGTAGTTGTTGTTTCATGTAATGCCATACGTTTTTGATAGGATAGAGGTCCGGAGATTGTGCAGGCCAAACCAAGCACGGAATATTATGCTCTTCCAGGAACCTCTTGACATTGCCAGATGTGTGAATGGGAGCATTATACTACATGAAGATGGGATTATCATCCAAATTCCGACCAAAGTAGAGTAGAAAATGCGTAGTCAACATATTAATGTACTTGGTCGAATTAATTAGATCTTGCAAGCGAACTATAGGCCCTGGACCATTGGTACTAATAATAGCCCACACTAAAACTGAACCTCCACCACCTTGCAGTGTTGAAACTGAGCACCTACGATTAAATTCATCGGCTTTCCTCCGACGGACGTACTGCCTACAATCACTGCTTAGCATATTGAACTTGCTTGGTTCGCTAAAAAGCACTTTTGACCAATATGAAGAGTCATGACCTTCTCATTGCATCTGACGAATCCAGACCGCACTTTCTGTTCTTTACAGAAATCATTGACTTGCGTCTTGCAACATATCCTCCCAAATTAAATTCCTTTAATCTGTTCTTGACAGTAGAAAGAGAGCAATTTTTAACAAGATTGTACTGTTGTTGGATTTAGGGAGCCGTTTCAAATCTGTTTCTTAGGCTGCGGATCTTGATAACAGTGTCTTTTCTGTTAGAAGTAAATCTAGTATAACCAGATAAAGGGGCATCACGAACACTGTCGGTGTTTTGGTGCTTTTGAACAGTCTTTCGTTCTGCTTTCTCATCACATTTCAATCTGCGACCGATTTTTGACAATCTTCTGGGCTTGACCTTTACTCCTGATCTTAAATGGAAAAGGTACGTCAAACCTGTTGCTAAGGCCGCTGGAAAAAATGGTCGGATTCTTCTATCGGTCCAGTAGATATCTCACTGCTGATGCAATTTTCTATCTATATAAGAGCCAGGTACGTCCAAGGATGGAATACTGTTACCACATTTGGGCAGGAGCTACTAGAAAGGAATTGTCTTGCCTTGATAGAGTTCAAAATAGACTTCGTAGTCTCGTAGGAGATATCCTTTTCTCTTCCCTGCAACCTCTATCTCACAGAAGCGATGTTGCGAGTTTGACTCTGATGTATCGTTATTTTCATGGCAATTGCTCGACTGAGTTTCAGTCTATGATTCCCCCTCGCCAAACTTTCACAAGAAACACTCGTCTGTAAACACTATCAATAATTTCCCCACTCGTTATCTGTGCCTAAACCTAAACGTAGATTCCATGAACAAAGCTTCTTTCTTAGAACTGCACGCCAGTGGAATTGTCTTCCGTTTTCGTGCTTTCCAGCTGACTACAATATGGTTGTCTTCAAGTCTAACGTAAACAAATTCTTGATGAGCCGTCCCACTTGTTAACAAATTTACCGAATTTCCATTACTAACGATTACTATATTGTCCAATTTATACTGTACACTCTTTAACCCTTATCTTCGAGTGGTCTCTTAACCTTGATAAGTGGTGATGCCGATGTAAAAAAAAAAATTCTCACATTGGATAAACCAGAACGGTTGAGATTAATGAGCTCCTGACAATCACTAAAAGAAAGTCGTGGCATATGGACTAAATCTTACGTGTATAACCTGGGACAACACCAATTACGATTAAAGATGCTTTGTTGCCTGTTTGTAGCGAGATTTTGTGGGCACCCTGTATATATATATATATATATATATATATATATATATATATATATATATACTAGCATTTCAGTCTGGCGTTGCCCGGGTGTTTGGATGTGTGTGTTGAGCAAAAAAACAAAAAGTGGTAGTAGGAAGGCAGGCTCGAACCTGTACCGCAAAGGAGAAAAAGAACGGGATAAAACCCAACGTTTATGCTGTTACGACCACCGCCAAACCGGAAGCGAGATTTTTTAAAATCAAGGCTAGACAATCTAAAGGAGAGGATAACTTTAAAAAATATCAGCGAAAAAGTGCCCCCCCTGTAGAAAAGTGCCTAGTTGAAGGGGAAGATATTAATGTTTTTAGCCAATTTCGATAATTGTCGTATGAAAGGTCGAACTTCAAAACGATACTGATCTTGGAAAAATCCATCGCCTCTATTGAAAGTTTAAGGCAGACATGCAAACATACATACATACATATATTTATATATTGGTGACAAAAAATTCTCGACCCACACTGATGTAAAAGCTTGCGCTATCTCTGAATACCCTTTATGTACAATTTCAAATATTTAGACTAGAAATTGTCTGAGTAATTGGGAAGATACCGCAGAGATCAATTTTTTAAAAATTTTGACCCCTATTATGACCCCTTAAAATTTATTGTTTTGGGCTCAAATCAAGTTAATAAGTTAGATCCATGTCCAAGGAACCTATACCAAACATTTCAAGTGCGTAGACCCAAAATTGTCGAAGGAGTTTGATAGAGTTCTCAAAGGTCAAATCGTTGAAATTTGACCCCTTAATCGTAAAATTTCTGGCCCAAAACCGATCACATTGATTTTCCCAAATGTCAGTACCCTGTATATCAAATTTCGAGTCTGTATACTAAAAATTGACAGAGTTATTGCGTAGGGAAATGTACACAGACAAACATACACACGTTCACTTTTATATATATATATATATATATATATATACACACACATACGTATATATATACATATATATATATATATATATATATATATATATATATATATATATATATATATATATATATATATATATATAGGGTGCCCACTAAGTCTGGCTACATAATCTACAGGATGCTTCCACAAAGTCTGGCTACATAATGTAGCCAGACTTTGTGGACACCCTGTATATATATATATATATATATATATATATATATATATATATATATATATATAATATATAAAGCTGAATGTCTGTGTGTCTGTGTGTGTGTCTGGTCACGAATAGGCTCCTATATGGTTGATTATTAAAAAAAAACTGATTACATATAATGATAGAAGATTATCGAGACACAGGAATGGGTATGTTTGATCTGGCAGAACGGTGGTTCATTTAAATTGTGCGGTCTGCGTTTGCGCCTGGTCCACAAGTATGAAAATAAAAAATTTAAAAATTTAAAAAAATAAAAAAAAACGTTTACAACTGTGTTTGATATAGATGTACATAAGAATACTTTGATAAGTATGTTTTTGCTTAAATAGGGATGGTATAATAAAATAATGGGGTCTGCGTTCGCGCCTGGCCGCCATAGAATGGAAATAGGCACACACTTTAATAAACCCTTTTCATATCTATCTGCGTAAGTATACTTTGATGATGAAGTTTCAGTTTGAAGAAATATGGTATAATAAAATTATGGAGTGTTCATTCGCGCCTGACCTCCATAGAATGGAAATATGTCACAAAGTTTAACAAGGTTTTTTTTAATATAGACCCACAGAATATTGTGATACGTGTTTCAGTGTGAACAGTTATGGTATAATAAATTATGGGGTTTATCTATTTTATTTTTACCTTCATCATATTTTGCTTTGGTTTTGATACCCCAAATTTACAACCCTTCCTTTTCATAACCTATCATACTTTCATAAATCAGAGTCCATTTTCTGTAGACTGTTTTTGAACCCAGTCAACGACGGGTACTTTTGCTATCATATATATATATATATATATATATATATATATATATATATATATATATATATATATATATATATATATATACGCGCGTACGTGTGGGTATATTCACTGCATTTCTTGGAGATTTGTGTCATCTGGGTGCAAGGTGCAAGGTATGTTAGCAAATTTATTGGAGCAAAAGATATTTGGCATTATCTCCAGCACTGCTTCCACAGGCGAATTAAGGACTGCGCAGGCAAACATGACTTTGCACAACAAAACAGGCAACGTATCACGCGTGAAAATAAATTTACATCAATCTCTGACTATAATGCCCCCTCCCAAATATGTCTAAACGCTGTGCTTTACAAAAAAAAATGTTTCGACATCGACATTGCCGTAACTCCACACAATTAGGGAAATTGAGATCTTTCTGGTATTGAAGGAAAACTCTTCCTTCCTTTATTTCGCCATTTCATTCTCATATTCGATGAGCGATTTTCTGATAAAGGGGAGAGAATTGCTGTTTTTTCTGAACCAGAATCTATGTCTCAAACAGTTATGATTGGCTAGTTTTTGTTTTGTTTTTTTTTTCGTTGTTTTTTTCCCGTCTTGAATTAACAGTATTTTTTAGCTTTTTTTGCACCAAGTGATTTCAGATATCTACTGGATCGCTAGAAAGATCCCACCATTTTCCCAGCGGCCTTGGCAACAGATTTAATGGACGTGTTCCATTTCAGATCAGGAGTAAAGGTCAAGTCCAGAAGCTTATCAACACAGGAGGCCTCCCCAAGACGAGAGCCATAACATATGACAAATATGACATATAACAAAACATATAATATCTACAAGAATTGTTTCTAAATTTCGGTGAGTGAGTTTAGATTTGTGTGTTTTTAGTTATTTAACAAGTCTATTATTACCCGCCATAATAATATAAATTCCTCATTCGCAATTGGCATTAGTAAAAAGGCGACATTTTATTTTGTTTGGTTTATGACGCATAACTTATAAAATATAGGAATAAAAGTTATAAAATATCGGAATAAAAATTATAATGTGTAGGAATGAAAATTACAAAATATAGGAATGACGGAGATCACTAGACCCACGAGTCAAACGAGCTGGAACCTTCCAGTATTTTTGTGCCGAGGAATGGGTTTATAGTTAAAATTTCTGAAACATATGTAGATTTAGAATTTATCTGAAAATGAATCTTTAAGCCATTATTACATGATATGGTCACACATTTCATTTTTTTCTAACTCGTAATACATGTATTAGCAGGCTGCTCGGATTTTCACGATCATAAAATACGCTTACATATAATATTTTAATTTACGCAAATTTCATATTTATTATTATAGCGGCAATTATTATATTGCACACTATATATAGTAGTGCTTCACCGTTGCCATAATCCGGTCATAAAATACGCTTCAATATAATATTTTAACTAATGCAAATTGTACTCAATATATAGTAATGGTTTTTAAAAAAAAAATTAAATTTAAAAAAAAAACGACTTCTATGCCATCACCTAGACTCGAAAGCAAAACATATAGCTTTCCAGCCTTATTCGTTATGATCTGAGCCAAGTCCATACGCATACAAACAATTTGGAAATAACGTTCTTAAAGATGATAATGTATATTTGCACATCAGTAGAAATAGCATATTTTGCCCACTTACGCCTGCCAAATTTCAATTCATCCGATTTGGGCCACTTAGCAGCCATTCTTGCTGCATAAAATCCAAACCGAATTTGTTTCACAGGTTCAAATCACCATATATATAAAGTTTCTTGTCTGTAGATAAAAAAATTGAAAGAGAAGTTTGGTAGAGACCTTTTCTCACACATAAAAGAACACATTCATATATATATATATATATATATATATATATATATATATATAACTACTTCATTTACTCACACAAATTTAATATACGAAAGTATAGATTTATGCGTAAGTATTTACTTCAAAAGTGCTCAATACGTAGGTAGAGCTAGTTAGTAATTTATAAAATATATCTGGCGATTAAGCTACACTGAATATTCTGCGTTTCACCCACTGTAGGATTCGTCAGGCTTATGCGCATAAGCCTGACGAATCCTACAGTGGATGAAACGCAGAATATTCAGTGTAGCTTAATCGCCAGATATATTTTATAAATTACTAACTAGCTCTACCTACGTATTGAGCACTTTTGAAGTAAATACTTACGCATAAATCTATACTTTCGTATATTAAATTTGTGTGAGTAAATGAAGTAGTTATATATATATATATATATATATATATATATATATATATATATATATATATATATGTTTTTACATCAGGGTTTCCTTCTCATAGATGCATATCTTAACGAAGACTAGGGTTGTATCTCTTCCAGTGAATTAATACGCCCCCAGATACCAATCAGGAAATTTCTACGAGTCGGCGCGATACTTTCAACGCCTACCCTTCTCAAATGGTCATCCATCTAGTATTGGCCACGCTCAACGTTGCTTTACTTCGGTAATCTGGCGAGTGCCGGTGTGTTAACGTGATTACGCCATGTTGCTATTTCTTCTGATTAATTAAGGGCATAATAGATTCACTGCTTGATATAATAATTAAGTGATTGATTTTGCGCTACGAAACAAATGCTCTCAAGAATTGTATAAGTCAACTGAATTAAAGGAATAAATTATAAGATGGTCAACACCATGAATTTTGGAATATAACTTTTTGTCATTTATTCTCTTTATTGTTCTGTAATTACATTGAGCTTCTTAAATAAGGATTGATATATATTATAAGAAAATATATTTCTACAGAAATATATTTTCTTATAATATATATATATATATATATAATATTCATTGTAAGAAAAGTATAAAAAAATAAAAAGCATTAATACAGATAAATTTGTCGCTCTAAAGAAAACGACACTACAGATTTATTTTAAAACTTTTATTATTCAATGTAGCCGCCTTCATCCTCAATCACTGTCTCGATACGGGCCCACAACTGGGAACCTGCCTTTTCCTCAAGCGCCGGCGGAAGCTCGGCGCATACTTGGCGAATGGCAACGATCAGACTGGCTTTGGTGTTGCGGTAGGTCATGCTGGTCAAGTTCTGGACGTATGACCAAACAAAATTATCCAGCGGGTTCAGGTCGGAGGATGAGGGGAGTCAGTGGGAGAACTGTACAAAGCCACAACACTCCTTCTGGAGCCAAGCCTTGGTCTCTTTGGACTTGTGAGTTGGCGCCGAGTCCTACTGCTGCTCACAGAGTCTGCTAGCGGCCACCTGATTGCACCAGGGGATCACCACACTCTTCAGCACATCCGGGTACACTTTGGTGCTGACTTTCAAGCTGACTTTGAAGATGTGAGGTGGCATGATGTGGCCCTCACTTAAAACCACACCAAAGCATAACCGTGGCCTGAAACTTTGTTGATATGTGTCCTTAAGCGTTGAACAGCTCGGATTTGCTTTTTGAGGGTGCTTACAATGGTTCTGTTGTCATAACTTGGATTGGTAGAGAGCAGGAGCTGTACAGTGGCGCATCTCTGATCTCGCTCATTGGACATTGTGCCACTTTCAGATAGAAGACTCTTATCGCTATAGGAAGTTGTACACAACTGGCTAACTAGTAGATGGGCTGCACCAAAGAAGAAAACCGAAATGAAATCACGTCGTCTTTCAAGGGCGACAATTTTATCGTTGAGAATGTATTTATTTTATCGTTTCCTCTTGCTTCTAAATGTGGAACTTTGAAAAGTATATAAACCATGCGTCCTCGTAAGGCATTGTCTTAAATATATTTTCATAATTCATAAGGGTAAGTTAAATAATTTAGGATAATACCATGTATGTGCATATTATCGACGCTTAAGCGCACATATAGATCTTTTTAAAAATGTATTACTTAATATAAATTAAAACTTGATTTAGAGCCATAATTTTATTTATTATTATTTTTTGTTGTGTATAACTTATTATAAAGTGTTCGAGAGGCGGGTGAAATTTTGATAATAATGTCGCGTTGTTAAGAATATATATTTAACAATTAATAGTGATCAGTTCATTAATTTAAGAGTTAATCCGTAAAACGAAATTGATTATTATACTTTATATGCTTGCGCCTCCTAAATGCTAAAATTTACAAAATAAATAATGACCACGTTACTCACAGTGTTACTTAGAATATATATTTAAAATTATCCGTTTACTATATTATCCTGCATATATACAAAGCACGTGAATTTTTCAGTCCAATATCTACGTAATTATTCACAATGTAGAAAATAATAATAATAATAATAATAATAATAATAATAATAATGATAGTAATAATAATAATAATAATAATAATGATAATAATAATAATAATTATAGTAATAATAATAATAACAATAATAATAATAATAATAACAATAATAATAATAATAACAATAATAACAATAATAATAATAATAATAACAATAATAACAATAATAATAATAATAATGATAATAATAATAATAACAATAATAACAATAATAATAATAATAATAACAATAATAACAATAATAATAATAATAATAATGATAATAATAATAATAATAATAACAATAATAATAATAATAATAATAATAATAATAATAATAATAATGATAATAATAATAATAACAACACCAGTCATCCAATAAGAAAAGAGAATAAGACGAATAGTGAATTGATGAGAGTTCGTATTTCTTAAGGATATGCAAATTAGTTGATTTTTGAATATGTTCATATATTCAAAATAGTGGGCTTTTAATATACATTGCCTTTGCGACAAAAAAATCTATTCCTATGTAAAGAACAACACACAAATACGCACACACAAATATATACATATATATATATATATATATATATCAATATTCTTTATAATGATAAATTTGCTTTGTTAAATATACTTTCAATGCTAGCTTCGTTACATATATATATATATATATATATATATATATATATATATATATATATATATATATATATATATATATGGGGGCGACCCCTTTAAGGACTGGGTTCTAATTGTTGAACATTTTTACGATAAAATGAAATAAGTCGGGCAGTTGAGGCCAGATCGTGAGGTTTTGAATCACATGATCACTCTCGGCTTTCTTGAATGGCATAGTATTTGAGTGACAATTACGTATATATATATACATATATATATATATATATATATATATATATATATAATATTGTAAAGTTGGATAAGGAAAAGTATGTTTGTAAAGAGCCGTGCGTTGTATCTCAGTGGTTGTATTTTGAAATGTTATAACTGTGCGTAGGCAACGCGAGAATAATTATTTTCCTAATATTACGTTGTGATTTGGCATTCAAGCGCACTTGATGCGTATTTTCTTTCATTCAAATTAAATCAAAGTTTTGACAATATATATATTTATGTTATAAATTTTAAACAAGTAAAATATTTGTCTATTTTCCTTATATTACGTTGTGATTTCAAGCGCACTTGATGCGTATTTTATTTTATTCAAATTAAATCAAAGTTTCTATATGGACTTCACACCCTGGATGTTATACACACACACACCCACACACACATACATACATAACTAAATACATATATATATATATATATATATATATATATATATATATATATGTCTATACACACTTCAGTTATGTTGATTCTGCATCATGTTAAAAATCTAAGAGAGAAATTCAAATTCAGAGAATCTTATTTTATTCGTGATTAATCTATATAGAGTTCCAACTGGATATCAAGGAGATGCCATAATACTTAGTCCGGTTTATCTTATCATAGAACAATTGCATACAACACTTTAACTAAATTGGCCTAATAGTTTCCGAGAAGAAGCGGAATGAATAGACGGACCAAGATATATATATATATACATGTATACATATATATATATATATATATATATATATATATATATATATATATATATATATATATATATATATATATATTAGCTATACCCGGCCACGTGTTGCTGTGGCTCAGTTTGTTTAAATGGAACACATTCCTCAAGAAAAATTGCATTTTGTTCGTTTATTTACTTTTATTATTTTTTGCAATTTATGGTAAAAAATTAATCTTTTTTTGGGGTGGGTGGGAATAACAACTTTTATTGATTAAAAATCAATAAAAATTGTTATTTTTTCCCCATAAAAAGATTAATTTT
Organism: Euprymna scolopes; assembly: GCF_053919585.1. Taxonomy (NCBI): domain Eukaryota; kingdom Metazoa; phylum Mollusca; class Cephalopoda; order Sepiida; family Sepiolidae; genus Euprymna; species Euprymna scolopes. The sequence continues at coordinate 41,181,615 of NC_136524.1, read as the reverse complement.
TTACCATAAATTATTAGGTGAAAGTTTTTTTTTTTCAGGAAAACTTGCACTTTTTATTTTTAAAGAAATTTGGCATTAAACGTTTCTCTTTGAAAACGGAATTTTTATTATAAAAAGAACAGATGAATGCTTTACATGAACACTGTAAATAGTTATGTGAAAGTAGAGAAAAGTTTGATTATTTTTTTCATGAGAATGTACAAATTAGTACGCGCTGTTTTACGGTTGTTGTAAAAATGGAACGGAAACTTAAATTTCGCTCTGTTTTAATCTTTCTTAATTTTTTAATTGTGCCCCCCCTCAAACGAATATAATCAAAACAGTAACATTCAACAATCGTACTTTATGTATATAAAACACAAAATGTTAAAAAAAAAAGTTAATAACGAAAGGGAACTAATTCATTTTTAAACGAAAAAGTCAGTTTGGTATATCTTTTTGTTAATTTTTACATAATTCCAGCTTACCATTCACATTGGAAATGTCGACATTTATAGGTTGTCGGGTACATTTACAACGAATAAACACTCCAATCTAGTAGATGTATCTAAATTTTTGTAGGAATTTTTGACACCCCGATCACGAACTTGCGAATAAAATATAAAAACACTCGTAATTTCTCTTTAAAATGTGGGTTGTTTATTTTCTTATACTTCCAAAATAAGCTATTAAAGTTGTTTTTAAAGTAATAGAAATATTTTTTGTTTTTTAAAAAACAGTAATGAATTTTACGAACTCAATATTTTTCAATTTTTAAACATTAAAAATCCATCAAATTTTTTCTATTGATTCTATTTTTACGATATTTTCAGGATCAATATGTTCAAATAAACCGAATATAATATTTTAGACAAACGTTTTTTTTTTTTAATTCACGCCCCCCCCCCATTTTGAAATGTCTATTAAAAAGTAAATAATTTATTCACCAAAGTTTTATATATCACAAATTGAAGAGAAAAGATCAATAAATAATATATTCAAATTTAAAACAAAAAGTAGTGTTTTTTATAGAAATTTACATGTAGAGTTCGATTTTTTTTTAAACCACTTTGTTTGTTTTTTCTTTTGTTTTTTTTTAATGTAATCTTGGTCCTTGCTCCTTTAATTGAGAAAAGAATTAGGGCTTGAATTACATTTTTCGAGTAGTTATAAGCTTGGAAAGACAGGGGGTCGAATAATTCAGGCCTCCCATTTTGAAATGTCTATTAAAAAGTAAATAATTAATTTACTCACCAAAGTGTTATATATAGCAAATTGAAAAGAAAAGGTCAATAAATAATATATTCAAATTTAAAACAAAAAGTAGTGTTTTTAGAAATTTACCTGTAAAGTGCGAAGTTTAAAACCTTTTTTCAAAAAGACACGTTGTTTATATTTTGCTGTTTTTTTTTTAAACCTTTGTCCTCGCTCCTTTAATTGAAACCGAAATTAGAGCTTGAGTTACATTTTTCAAGGAGTTATAAGCTTGGAAAGACGGGGTGGAATTATTCACTATTTTTCACGAAATTTCTGACACACCTACCAATCTACCCATGTTAGAACGGCTTTCGGAATAGACTACCCTAACCTTGCCAGCATACCCGAAAAGCTATAAAAGTTTACGTGTCGGGTGTGAACGATGAGTTGGGCATAATATAAAAATTTACCGAATTTAAAAGGGAACGAAATTAAAATTTCCCTTCCATTTTTACAACAACCGTAAAGCAGAGCATTCTATGCAAATTTTACCTAACTTACTGTATTAATGCTATTTTTTTAAGCAAAAAAAATATATAGGTTTGGCTATAAATTCCTAAACTCATTTCAACCTAAATAATTTAGGTGACTGAAATAGGAATCTAATTGAATCTTTAATTTCCTGAATAGTATGCGAGAAATTCATTTTTCTTCGAGTTATATCGAATTCATTAATACGAAATGTTCCTGTAAAAATTATTTTTTATTGTTACAAATTACGATGCATTATTTATATAAAAAAGCAAAAATAAATTCTTGCGTATTTTATTTACTACTGAAAACCGTAACTTTAATAAAGGTATTTTTTGTTTAAACAAAATAAAACATTTTCATTAAGAGTTAAGTAAAAATAATTAGTTCATTATATTCTGCGATCATTATTTGATAAATACTGAAATTTCATTAAAATTGGTTAATTTCCTGATTTTTGGTTAATTTTTAAGTAAAGGGAGGGGTCAAAATGTTTATACACTTTGAGCGTCAGCATTCATTTTGTCTGTACCTTCCGTTTTCCGATGAATATTTGATAGGAAAGCGACCACGTGTGGTTAATTTAAACCAAATTTCAATCACATGATTACATTATCAATAATCATGTGATTAGACCCATTGAAAATTTACCGATATTGTAATATCCTTTTAGTGATGCAGTGTTGGCAACTAGAATTAAAAATACCTCGCGAGATCAGGAGAAAGAAATGTCCAGAAAATCGCTAGATTATTAACTTTTATCATCTGAAATTTCAAAAATCGCTAATTACCCCCCCCCCAAAAAAAAACTTCATATTTTAAGTTCCTACAATAAAAAAATTATAAGTATATTCAATATATAAAATGTTCCGTGTTTTCTCACTATATGTTTCTGGAATTATATTGAAGCGTATAGCTCCCCAGAAGGCTTACATATTGTATCAGTTAGTTTTACATGTTCTTTCAGAGGGTTTTTTTTTTGCAAGAAACAAATCATAAACTCAAACTTTTTATAATAAAAGTTAAATTGAAATATACTGCAAATTAAACATCACAATAATGGTGCAACATATTTTGAAATTAGAAAAATAAAAAAACAAAAAACTTTGTTTTAGCATGTTAAAAGTATTTAGGTTGGTAGATAATGAAATTCTACTGTATTGGTATAAGTTGTTGTTGTTTTTTTCTTTTTTTGCTGTTGTTTGTTGCTTTTTACAATTTTCGACTAATTACTTCTAAATTAAGCGGGGTTGCTTAGATCGTATTTTAAACTAAACTTCGGAGGTTTTGAATAACCCCCACACCTTAAATGTACTTGGAAAAATCGATTTTATAGCGAGATTTAAGAATGGTTAGCCGAAAAAAAGGTGAAAAACAAAACAAATAATCAATAAATAATTGTTACCAAAGGCAATAAATGCTGCTCTTTTTTACTTACATGAATGAGTTTATTTTATGTTTTAAAGTATTTTTAAGCGCTTTTCTTTATTATTTTAATCTAAAATTGCGGGTGTGTTGGTGCGAAATATCTCCAGATTTTCTAGAATTCCCCGCTAGATTGCAAACGAAATCTCCAGATCTAGCAGGAAAACCGCTAAATTGGAAACACTTGTCACTTGACAGGAAGCGGTAATAAATAATTGTCCCTAATTAAAAAATGGCCTATCGGTACAAAGAAAACCACCTATTTATCATAGAAAAATTTAGTATAATGTAATAATTATAAAGAAATATATAAAAACACACATGGATATAGTAAACATTCTATACCAAAACGTAGAAGCCATCCGCCCAGTAGTTTTTTAGACTATTAATTGCGAACGAACCAAGAATTATATTTATATATATATATATATATATATATATATATATATATATATATATATACATACATACATACATACATACATACATATATATATATATATATATATATATATATATATATATATATATATATATATACCTTAATTTTTGCCCATTGCCAGTCGTAGCAAATTCTCTCCTGTCAAAATCTGAACAGGTCTTGAACCATTTTTAATTTCTGTACCTTATTTTTTCTTGCCTGATGATATCTAATATAGTTGAAACGGTCTGCACATCGTAGCAAGATATGACTGTATTTGCATTAAAAAATATATATATAATTTTTTTAAATTTGATTTGAGCCCAAAACAATAAATGTTAAGGGGTCAAATTTGAGTCAAAGTTTTAAAAAGTTTGACTCCTGCACTCTCTATCAAATTATTCAGCAAAGTGTTGGACTAAACCTTTTAAATTCTACATAAAGTGTAATCAGACATAGTTAAAGCGTTTTAATCGTTTGTCGGCCGAAAATTTGGCTGCCAAGGGGGTTAAAGGTCAAAAGATTTGACCTTTGCGGTATCTAGCAAACTTTATAGCCAATTTTTGATCTAAACATTTGAAATTTTACATAAAGGGTATTTAGACATACAACAAGCTTTTTAATCAGTTTTTAGGCGAAAATTTGTCTGCCAAGAGGTCAAAGTTGAAAAAGTTTACCTTTTGCAGACTCTACCAAACTCCTCCGCCAATTTTAGATCTAAACACTTAAAATTTAAGATCTAGGTTACCTGAACATGAGTGAAACTGTTTAATATATATATATATATATATATATATATATATATATATATATATATATATATATATATATATATATATATATGCACATAAAGTTATGAACAGTACATAGAGCCCGAGCAAAGCCGGGCTGAACTGCTAGTATATATATATATATATATATATATATATATATATATATATATGTGTGTGTGTGTGTGTGTGTGTGTGTGTGCGTGTGTGTGTGTGTGTATACATATATCTACATGTATATAATGTGTCGTACAAGTTTTTTTCTCTATTGATAAATGGCTTATTTATTGTTTTGAATACTATTGTTTTCATGTTAACACCTTTGCAACGGATTTTTCATCCTCGAACGAACTTGAAATGCTTTCGACACAAGCTCATAGATATCAGTGCTAAGCATCTATGTTTGACAATGTTTCAGCGTCGAGTCGCTTTAAGATCGCTTCTTGATACATGCGTAAGAATATACTCGAACACGCACATGGAAAAACAAAAAAAAAACATACAAATGTACATATTCACATGCATTGACATATATTTATTGCATCTCTAATAATGCACACATAAACGTGACAAAAATTTATATATATATGTATATATGTATGTATTTATGTGTATGTCTGTGTGTGTATCTATGTGATATATGCGTGTGTGTGTCCGCATACGTGTCTTCTTGTACACTTTTATATATGCGTTATTGAAGATGCAAACAATTGTGTGGATTTGAAACCGACGGCATCGGTGTAGATATTCTGTAATACATGTATGAAAAAATATTCCGATCTTATTTTTTAATTTTTTATTATACTTGATAATCGATCAATTTGCTGGGGTTTTTCTCCAACTAACTGTAAACATTCCACACGTACACATATGCATGGAAATATATGAGGTACCTTAAATAAGTTTCCGGCCATTTTATTTTTTGTAGGCATTTAAAATGGTTGCGGACTCTTGAAAATGCAGTATGTTACTGCTATGCACCTTATGAGATGACTGAACGATTTTGTATGATTTCATGTTTAAATAAACAGCTACAGCAGGAACTGGAATACATCCTACTAAAGCCTTATTGTCACAGTTGGTGAATTTCGAAAGTACAATCTGGACGTGAGGACTCGTTAAAAGAACGATATGCAAAAAAATGAAATAACCCCACTTCGTCTCGACAAGGGACGCGGCCGTCCAACCAGTCAATAACCCTTGCCGATGTCTCACAAGTAGGAGTTTTTTTTTAACTCGAAGGGACGACGCCATCCAGCAGTGCTTTAACCCAACGAGCAACTTATAACAGGATTTTCAGAATGTGAGAGATTGTATAATCAATTTCACAGCCAAACAACGTCGCAGCTCACAAGAGCCATGACAGTCAACGAACCGGAAGTCCAAGACTCGAGTTTCGCCCTCATTTGGGCTCATCAGTTAGACACATCCGAGCTCAGGATTCGAAAACTCCTACTTGTGAGACATCGGCAAGGGTTATTGACTGGTTGGACGGCCGCGTCCCTTGTCGAGACGAAGTGGGTTCATTTCACAGTTGGATTTCGGCGCGATTTGCTTTATCTGTGTTGGTTAATAGAAATTCTTGTGTGCGGGGCGTTTGCTCAGTTGATAGAGTGCTTGCCTCGCATACAAGAGGCTCGGGTTTCGAATCCTGAGCTCGGATGTGTCTAACTGATGAGCCCAAATGAGGGCGAAACTCGAGTCTTGGACTTCCGGTTCGTTGACTGCCATGGCTCTCGTGAGCTGCGACGTTGTTTTGCTGTGGAATTTATTATATATATATATATATATATATATATATATATATATATATATATATATATATATATACATATATATTAATGAAAACAAAGGGATGTAGTGTCTACCTCACATACCCAACGGTAAACTTCAAGCTAATATGAATAACAGTATTTATATATAGAAACTGTAATCCCAACCGAATTAAAAAAGCTCAATACGTAATAGAGAGTAAAGCTTATTAGAAGAGAAAGAAAATTAAAACTGTAAGTTGAACTTTACAATCAAAATTTATTGTTCGACTGAATACTCCAAAAAACAATTTACAAAGTCCTTATTCCGCGGAGTTTCAAAGAATACTATTCTTATTATTCTTCTCATCAGAGGACATAAAGAAATCAGCAAATTATATTTGTAGCAATGCTAGAATTTGCTAGTTAATCCATTAAGTGAAACCGCAATTTATTCTAGTTATAAATTGCCAAATAAAAAAAATAAAAAAATAATGTATATATATATATATATATATATATATATATATATATATATATATATATATATATATATATATATAGTTGAATACTTTCCGACACTAGCGTTTCAACCTTTCGGGAATTTTCAGTGCAGGGTCTCACGATTAACACCAGTCGATATATTCGAATCCTGCGATACAAGCACACTCTAGCTTCATTAGCAAGGACCGTATCCATTCGACTACCGTTACCCGCGTGAAATAACGTTGAATTTAAACATTTTATTTATAAATGTTGTTTACGTCAGTGAGAGTGATCTAATCATCATACGATGATCTATACACGAGAGCTAAATTGACCAACTTAATTCAACTGAAAGTAATCAACGATAAGAAACGAGTGTCTTAAAGGGGCTGACATAATTATTTACTATAGTAATTAAATACCAAATGATTCATCCTTTCGGAAGATGTCAGTACAACTTTGATACGATCGGTTTCAAATGAAAACAAGAGGACCAACATCTGGTCGCGTATGTCGGACTCGCTTCAACCTCGTTTATGTCTGTCCTCTTGGAAAATGGAGACTAGCCCGCTTTGTAGCATATCTAGTAAAAATAAAAAGAAGAGAATTTATCTTCTCGCCGACGACGTAAATATCAGCAATTTTGTGTGCTGAAATTCGGAATTATTATAAAAGATATATTATAAAAGATGAAAATAAAATTTAGGATAGAACTTTCGTAGAAACGAAACACAATGAACAAGCAGCTATCTTCAGAGTAGATAGACACAGGCAGACGCTGAGGAGAGTCTGGCATAGAAGAACAATTATAACGCTACTTTCTTTGAAACGAATGGTATCATGGTGATTATATATATATATATATATATATATATATATATATATATATATATATATATATATATAGTAGAAATAGTAATTAATAAAAACTTAAGAAAGTGCTCAATACTGTTGTAGAGCAAATATGCGTTTTATTTTTTATTACCGTATCTTTCTGCAAAGTTACATTATTGTTTCAGCTTCCCCCTCCATGTATCCCTATGCCCTCAGCCACACCAGAAATGAACTTCCCAGACCCTCCCCCACAAGGTCCTTAAACTCCAAAACTAAAACATTAACGGCATACCAAGCACCCTCTCCCATGGATTAAGGAAATTATCATAACCCATTCAATATAGTCCTTTTGTCAAGCAATAAGTTCTTAAATCGAATATATGTGTCTATATGTTGTTTTTTTCAGAATTTAAAATTGAACCACGAAACTTATATATTGCTCTATTCTTAAATATTGAGCTTTTCCTTTTGGCTAGGATCTCCTTGAAAGTATTACTTCAAGTAATATCTATCAGGATTTTTCATCTAAATTCTATCAGTGTCTTATCTCGCTTATATATATATATATATATATATATATATATATATATATATATATTTAATCTGCATATTATTAACCACTTACATGCATATGCGTATATATATGTGTCTGTGTGTCTGTGTGTCTGTGTATGTGTGTGTGTATTTAAGCAAAAGCTTGTAAACGGTCTTTTAGGTTTCAGATTCGTTACTGATTTTCTTAATGTAAGCGTGAGTGCCTGAGGAGGTCTCTAGTCACTAAATACTAAAAGACCGAAACATGCTCATGACTGTGTAGCAACACATTACTGCTTATGTAAAGACAAATTTAATATATATATATATATATATAAATATTTGTGCGTGCGTGTATATATATATATATATATATATATATATATATATATATATATATATATATATATATATATAACCCATAGACAGCTTTTACGCCATATCATTACTTTTCAGTGTGGCTAGACGAGAGAATGCTTCAAGGTGGAATTAGAAACACAACCGATTTGTCGGCAGTCAGTAACTCTTATACGCTCTCACTCGCATTATGAAGAAAGAAAGATGATAAAGCTACTATATTTTAATATTTACATTATTGGTTGCGAAGAGGGGTAATTCCTTTAAGAATAGCTATACATTACGCTAAGGTGCACCTTTTTAGTGCCTTACTTTAGCGCTTACCTCGCTATTCAGAAACAAATGTAGTTACATTATCAACGCTCTGATCCCCATCTGGCATCAATTGGGATGGATGGCTCTCGTCTGAGAGAGGCCCCGTGTTTTGACAAGTTCTTTGTTTGACCTTTACTCCTGATCTGAAATGGAACACGTACATCAAGTCTGTTGCCAAGGTCGCTGGAAAGATGGTGGGATTCTTCTACCGCTACAGAAGATATCTCACTACTGATGCAATTCTCTATCTATATAAAAGCCAAGTACGTCCAAGGATGGAATACTGCTGCCATATCTGGGAAGGAGCTGCTAAAAACAGCCTATCCTGCCTTGACAGAGTACAAAATAGATTTCGTGGCTTAGTGGGGGATGCCCTTTTCTCTACCCTGCAACCTCTCTTCCACAGAAGAGACGTTGCGAGCCTATCATTGTTTTATCGTTATTTCCATGGCAGGTGCTCATCTGAACTCCATCTCTGGTCCCCCCTCGCAAATCTTTCACGAAAAACACCCCTCTAGCTGAATCCACTGTCAAAAACCTTCCCCACTCTTTATCTATGCCTAAATCAAAACGTGGATTCCATGAACAAAGCTTCTTTCTTAGAACTGCACGCCTGTGGAACTCTGTTCCGTCTGCCTGCTTCCCACCTGACTACAACTTGGATGTGTTCAAGTCCAACGTTAACAAATTCCTAATGAACCGCCCCCTTAAGTAAACACTTCATCAAATCTCCACACTAACGTAATGTACTTGCAATAACCCTTATCCCTGAGTGGCTTCCGGGCCTTGATAATGGTGACCACTGTATAAAAAAAAGTCACACAGAGACAGCTAAATAATGAAGCTTAATACACTCGCATTATTGACTGCCAAGTATGCTCGATTCTTTAAAGAAAAGCTAGCAATTTAATATGCATGGAAGTCCTGCAAATTTCACTTGCCTTTTCAATTGTATTAGATGAAATGTCTCCTTCACGAGGATGTGATTCTATTTGTTATTTATATCGGGGAGAATTTTTCATGCTAATAGATTACATCAGATTCTATATGCATGAATCAGTACGTATTTAATTTAAATTGTGACGTTCAGTTATCCCTTCAAGTCAAAACAAAAGAACATGAAAGAAAAGATAAATAAACTCTTTTTTCACTCTCAGGTTTCGCGCATCTTCAAGATTTTAATGACTGATGATACCTGAGATGGTGTGATATTGTTTAAACATATACTTATCTATAAAATGTCTTCGACCCAGAGGCAATCGCTTGAATCGAGGGTGTTTATAAGTTACTGTTTTTTTTTTTTACACTAAAAAAAAAGGATGCACAAGTAAGCGATGGTTCTATTACACTTTTGTTGTTAGGAATTCACTCGTCTCTCTCTTTTTCTTTTTCTTTTTTTTTGTCTTGAAGGTTTAACGGGAGAAGGAGAAGTTTATTACCGTTTTATTTTGGTAGGCGAAGATAGCAGCAAAGGCGTCTTTTCTCGTCTTATCTTCCATTGTTTTTTGTTTTGTTTTTTGTTTTTTGTTCTTTGTTTTTCCTATTCCCCTTTTCCTTTGTGCTGTTGTTCAATAATCCCTTAGAGCGTTCAAAAAGAAAAATATTTCAAAATTTTTAACTCGAAATCTGTTTTTTTCAATATGTCGGCAGAAAGATGACACGTGACACCGACAAAGCGTAATGGGAGAAACAGAGAGAGAGAGAGAGAGAGAGAGAGAGAGAGAGAGAGAGAGAGAGGGCGATTAACGTAATGAACTGAGCGCTATTCATTTGCGGACGAAAATTTAAAGAAATGGTGGCAGTGCCATATATGGTACGAGCCGATATTCTTAGACTAATGTGAGGCAATTATAACCTACCAAGGCTACTAGCAAGGAATGACGTGATTGAGCTGGAAATCGAAGATGCAAAAGCGCATGTTGCATCTAATGTTCAAATCCGATTGATTTAAGTTAAATAAAAAATAAATAAATAAATAAACTAATGTGATTTTGACCAGCTTCCTGTTTAATAGAACTCATCACGGTATTATACCAATGATAATTCCTTTCTGATTAATGTTTACCTTATTCTGGTATAATTTTAAAACTTTTACATAAAAAATATTATTTATTTTTAAATTCTCTTCTTTTTTTCTTTATTTTTTTGTAGAAATGGCTTTATTTTTTAACTAGCAGTGCAACTATACAGGTGGAAATACGACCCAAAGCCACAACAGATTCGTTAAAAACGCAACCTGTTAATTGGGAATACAAATGAAATGAAATTGTTTGAAGGCAAAAATCCGGGAGCGTTCATTGTTTCCATATAATACGAATATTAGTTGAACGTTAATTAAACTGAAATATAAAATAATCACGTTGAATGATTGTTATTCAAGATTTGTTAACGGTGTAAACTGGGATATGAAGAGGGCATAACAATTACTGAGGATGTATTGTACAACCACCTTTTACTATGATTTGTTTCGGAGATTGCTTTCCCTCGGACTTTATGTGGGAATTTTGTATATTGGATTTAATCAAGCGATAATGATCAGAAAACAAGCTTCAGTACAAGCAGATAGCATGGACATTTTGGATTAATTTTGGTTCCAGTGCTTCTTTTCCTATACTGTCTTTTTATAGACAAGATAATCGTTTCAGCTTTATTAATATAAAGATAAAAGTTGTTATAACAGAATATGTATTTTAGTGTTCACTTAAAAACATATTTCAGACTAGTTGCGTGGGTAGTTCAGTATAGACAACAAAATAAAAAAGTGATCAAAAATGTGTAAAAAGTAAATGTTACCAAACGCGATATAAGTTGCTCTTTTACCTATACGCTTTTGTGGTTTTAACTTATTTTAAAGCGTTTAGTTACTTTGAAATAAAAGTAGTAACCTGACTTACGTTAGGACAAGAAAAATGGTCGATATCGGGTGATCATTTGGTGCGGGGTCTCGATAATCGCTCAAAAAATCGAAAGTTAAAAAAATACTGGAGGAAATCCACATAAAAATGTCACTGTGATATTTTTTTGTGACTTTCTCCGTGGAAATTTGATTCTATAAAAAATTGGTGAATTCTGGGGGAGAGAATTGGTAAAATAAATGAGTTTTGAAAAAAAAAAAAAAAGGGACACATAACTCAACAAGTCACCACCAGTATGCAAAGTTCACACTCATACGCACGCACATCCTTGACCTACATTATGAAACATGTTTATATATGTCTTGAGCCGGGTTAAGGTTAGGTTTGAGTTAAAGTCTTAGTTAAGAATGATGCAACCCTTCCGGTTGGGATCAGAGTGTAGTATCTGTTCTTCAAATGCTGCACTTCAATTTCTTGTTCTCTCTCAGTGGAGGAGCAATCCTTCACGACTGAGCCTTTTGTCCACGTAAAAAAAAATGACCCTGGTGTCGAACTGTGTCCAGTGGGGAGGGGGGGGCAAAGTAAATAGGGACCCTCATTTCTCGCTATACATTATACGTATGTTTACAATTTCTCGCGGTACAAGATGCAGAATAAACACCACCGTAAGAGAAATCGCGAAATCTAATGGATGCCCAATCATCGTTTCAATTTCAACCTTTGTCGCATCACTGCAATGTTGCACTATTGCACATGTTTCATAAATGCCCGAAAGCTTTCTATTCTACTAGTTCCTTTCTTCACATTGCTAGACATTGGTATTCCCTCCCTGTTTACTACATAACTGAGTGTATTAACCTGCTAAAAATTTAAATGTGATGTAAACACTAGGTATGGGCAAAAATTGGCGGGCAAAAATGGGGAACATAGTTTTGAAAGACAATTTATCATAATTTGTTTTTTAGGTTTGCGACTACTTTTTGATTGTATTTGAAAGATTAAGGACTGAAGTTAATTTCCAAAAGGAAAAAAAATATTTGTACACGTGAAAAAAAAAGTTATGAAAATGTTTTCATGAGGAGCTACCCAATTCAGCTAAATTTTGAAGTTAAACAAATTCATTGTAAAAATCCTTTAAAAGATAAATATTAGGTTTCTGTATCTATTTCAAAGATAATTAGTAAAGTAAAGTCCTAAGATATTGAATTAAATTTTAAAAAACACCTTTTTTTTTACAAAACATAAATTAATTAGCCCAAAAACCGAGTGATTCTGGCGTTCGCAAAACGTAACAAACTAAAATTTTGTAAACACGAAAATTACGAAGACCCAAAATTTCAGGCAGTCAAAAGACTGTGAAAATGACGTCATGTAATTAAAAGGGAGGAAGTGGTGTGATAGTTTTCTTTTTTCCAGGCGCGCATCCGTACGTTCCTATTCTGAACGGTTGTATAAATTTTTTTATCCATTTTTTAATTTAATAATTTTTCTATGTTCCTGTTTTTAAATTAATTTTTTTTTAATTATTGTTCAAAAAATGTTACGCCGAATGTTTCACATTCTTACGAGCAAGAAAATTATTAAAATCTTGCATATAAAAATTATGTGAAACTGTAATTTAAAAAAATGTAGAAATATTTTTTGCAATTGTAATATTTTTTGTGTGAAAATATTAAATAAACAATGCTTAATTCAATGGTAATATCAGTAGTTCGAGAAATTCATTTGTCTTCGAGTTATATTGAATTCATTAATACGAACTTTAGGGTTTTTTTCTTAATGTTCCTGTAAAAATTATTATTATATTCATTATTTCATTTTTATTGTTACAAATTGCGATGTTTTATTTATATAAAAAAAGCAAAAATAAATTCTTGCGTTTTTTACTACTGAAAACCATAACTTTAGTAAAGGTATTTTTTGTTTAAACAAAATAAAACATTTTCACTAATATTTAAATAAAAATAATTAGTGCATTATATGCTGCGATCATTATTTGATAAATACTGAAAATTTCATTAAAATTGGTTAATTTCCTGATTTTGGTAAATCTTTAAGTAAAGGGAGGGGTCAAAATGTTTATACATTTTGAGCATCGGTATTCATTTTTTCCATACCTAGTGAACACACTTCTCGCCGCTCAACTGGTCAGAGTCCCCTGTTAGACACGATACAAAACAAAAGTCCTTACGTTCCAAGTGGCAATATTTGCATTTATCTTGTATATATTTTCTGTGGTGGTATTTCTACAAATCACCAAATCGCGTCAAACGGATGGTAACATCAGAATCCAGAAAGCCAAAACGACCGATCTTTTAATTCCTGCGAATTACACTTTACTTTTGTTTCCTTCAGCTAAACGTTGAGTCCTTTCGCCGTAATATTCTCTATATAATTCTATATCGGACAGTCACTATCTACTCACGTGTCCCTTACGAAAGACAAAATTTAGGCACGCTATCAGTTTTTAATGTGAGGATATCCAGCAACCTCTCAAATGAAACAAGGCGGTTTGCAAATAAAATAAAATTTGCAAAGCCTCTGAGGATTTCTCTATTCCTGATCAAGGAGAGAGCATAACATTTAAACTGCACTTTGATTATATACCAGACATGTCTTTATCACTGTTAATACCGAACTGGGAATTACATGGATGCTATAATGTTTCGTTCGCTGCATCCTGTCATGGCAAAGGTCGATACAAAATTTCAGCGTCGTCGATTCAGTAGTTTTTGAAAATTAAATGTGTTTAACTCTTCTTAAAGTGTTTTTAACATGTTTTATTAATTCTTTGTTCTTATATATATATATATATATATATATATATATATATATATATATATACGTATATATGTATATATATACATATATACGTATATATGTATATGATATATAATGTAGGTATATATATATATGCATATAAATACACACACCAAACACATGCACGCAAACACACATATATATATAGAGATACACACATGCATATATATATATATATATATATATATATATATATATATATATATATATATATAAATTACAATTACATTTACTAAAACGATCCAAGATGGTAAAACTAAAGTATATTATAAATATTAAAGAATGAATATTTATTAAGTTATCTCAGCCAGATGTAAAAGCTCGATAAAACCAAATAGGAGATAGTGCTTATAATAAGAGCAAATAGTTAATAAAATATGTTAAAAAACACTTTGAAAAAGAGTTAAAAACATATTTAATCTGAAAAGGAAACACTAGATAAGTGGATAGTTCTTAATCTGCGGAGTTTCGAAGAAATACTTTCCTTCTCATCAGGGGGTAAGAATTAGCAAAATGCGGGATCGGATTTTACATACAAAAATATTTGATGAACCTACAAGTAAGTCAAAGATCTTACTTGATAACAGAAAGTGAAGCAGAGGGAATATGGTGAAGAAAAAGGTGATTACACATGAAAGGATAGTCTGGTGAAAGGTAAATAATCCAATGACGGTAAAATCCAAAAATGTGACTCCAAACTTATTTTATATATATATATATGTGTGTGTGTGGGTGTGTGTGTGCATATATATATATGTATATATATATATATATATATATATATATATATATATATATATATATATATAAATATATATATATATATATATCCACTTAATTTGTGTTTCCGGTTTTAAAAATTAAATGTTTTAACTCTTCTTAAAGTGTTTTTAACACGTGTTATTAATTCTTTGTTCTTTTATATATATATATATATATATATATATATATATATATATATATATATATATATATATATATATATATGAATACGTATATATGTATATGTAATGTATGTATATATATATGCATATAAATATACACACCGCACACATGCACGCACATGCACATATATATAGATACACGCATGCACATATATATATATTTAATGATTTTAAGCGATTTTAATCGCATTTTAATCATCTTTTAATCGTCTTTTCGTTTCATCTATCTACTTTCATTTTTCAATTTCATTTTTTATTTTTTACTACTCGCCTGAGGATGACCAATGGAGGTCGAAAACGTTCGTGATTATGGGAAATTTCTTTTTTCACTCGGAAAAAAAAGGTTTGGAAAATGGTCCGACAAAGAGAAAAGGAGGATTACAAGAAAAACAAGCAGGACTTATCTGTGCTATTTAATGAAACCTAGATAAAAGATAAAATGCTGCCTAAATATACTAATATATATATATATATATATATATATATATATATATATATATATATATATATATATATATATATATATATATCCAAGGATGAAATATTGTTGCCATATCTGGGCAGGAGCTGCTAAAAACAGCCTATCCTGCCTTGACAGAGTACAAAATAGACTTCGTGGCTTAGTGGGGGATGCCCTTTTCTCTACCCTGCAACCTCTCTCCCACAGAAGAGACGTTGCAAGCCTATCCTTGTTTTATCGTTATTTTCATGGCAGGTGCTCGTCTGAACTCCAATCTCTGGTCCCCCCTCGCCAATCTTTCACGAAAAACACCCGTCTAGCTGAATCCACTGTGAAAAATTTCCCCCACTCTATATCTGTGTCTAAATCAAAACGTGGATTCCATGAACAAAGCTTCTTTCTTAGAACTGCACGCCTGTGGAACTCTTTTCCGTCTGCCTGCTTCCCACCGGACTACAACTTGGATGTCTTCAAGTCCAATGTTAACAAATTCCTAATGAACCGCCCCCTTAAGTAAACACTTCATCAAATCTCCACGCTAACGTAATTTTCTTGCAATAACCCTTATCCCTGAGTGGCTTCCGGGCCTTGATAAGTGGTGATCATTGTGTAAAAAAAAAAAAAAAATATATATATATATATATATATATATATTTAAGGAACATTATAGACAAAACAAAACATATATTGGTGTATATCAATGGTCGACAACTGGGAACCTGCAGGCATTTTACCGGCATTTTGATCGGCTAATGAGTCTAATTACCAATGGCTATTTTTAATATGGGAGACAAGTCTTTCGAATTCAATATTATGTTTCTACTGATCTACTCATCAGAATTTGAATATTATTATCGCAAAAACACAATCAAAATATCCATAAAGTAAATGTAAAGCAAAAATAGAAAGCAGATTTTACCATTCGATCGGCGACAGACATTAAGGGAGGCAGCTTTAAAGAAACTATGTTGTCTTTGTCGGCTTTCTGTTTCAATACTTCAAGCGCAACCCACGGCATTTACCCTTGCCAGTTATCCTAAATCTCGAAAGGAATCCTGTTTTCATCTTATAGCAACCCTTCTTTTTACTGATTCATTTTGCACTCTGCCTGACTCGACATGGACCATATATCATGCCTTTTAAGGCTTTATTGTTCTGCAAATAATCTGAATAAAATTAGAAATGTTTTAAATACGGAAATAAAAATTTATGTTATATATATTAGTTCCTTATGTAAAAAGAAATAAGTAAGTATTCAAGCTTGCGTCGAGGGAGCATTGTACTATCAATCATTTATTTATGAGAGAAAAGGTTGGTCTATATCTGTACTCGTATGTACGGGTATATGTGTTTTTTTGCGTGTTTGTTGTTCATTAGTGGTACAATTTTCAATAACAGTTTCAAACATACACCTCCTAATTTCATACATTTCACTTCGGTTGATTTTTTTTTCACTTTAGAAGAACTCTTATAAACTGTGTTCCCTAAACAAAAGAAGCATCAACTTCCCTAGATGCAACACAAAATAACTGTGAAGGGCCGAGTTGAATGGAATGACTAGGGAGAGCTCTAACCTGCCCTCCACTAGGAGAGTACGGAGAGGACTTGGAGATCGGGAAACTTATTGCCACCCAAATTCCAGTGAAGGCAAGTAATCATTGCTAACGATAAATCAATGGTAAACGACTGATGCAATAACGCAAATGCATTTGCAAATGTTATGGAAAAAAGTGGAGAGTACTTGAAAGGGAGAATTATTGTCAAGCAAACTTAAAGGAGCACCATCAGTTATTCCCAGTGAGTAATCTCTGATGATATCCTGTGTGAGGACTCCTAGTGAGTACAAAAAATATTTTTAAAAGCATTATTTTTATTATTATTGTTTATATATTAATTTAGTTTATCTTTTCTTTAATCGCAATTATCTCTTTTTACTTATTACTCTAGGAGTATAAACAATCTATATGTACGTGTGTGTGTGTTTGTGTTTGTGTATGTGTGTGTTTACCAAAATGCTTTTGCCGTATTTTAATTAATTCACTTTTTGTACCTAGCTTTTTCTTCACATACATAAAAAAAAATAAGTATTCGTTCTTTTTCGTCTTCATTTTCGTCCTCTTCCTTCTCTTCCGGACGAGATTATTAAACATAAATGCTTTTTCTTTCTCGGCCACTAGCATCTCATGGGTCCGATTCTCGGAATGAGATAACTTGCGAAAAAAAAAAAAAAGAAGAAGAACTCGAGTGACTTAATTACTTTACCTTATCCCTTCCTCCAAGTTAGATTGTCTGGAGACAAAAAAAAAGTCTGATAAGAAATTCCGGCGTGTAGGCTGTGGCTTTTACTCAATTCTGGGAATATCGTAATAATCACAGAATCTAAGGGTAAAAAAAAAATCATCCCAAACACTGGTCATATCGAATACGTCAGATTCAATGCTGTTTTTTTTTTTTTTCTTATCTGCAAGAGTGACTATGTGAAAGAGCTGAAGAGAAGCAATTTTTCTTTCTTTTTTATTTAACCTATTTGTTCATGTAAATTTATTTTTTCTCTCTGTCTCACTGTACTTTTTTTGCTGCAGGCTGGCCCATTAAAAAAGTTAAGAGAGAGCAAAACAATAGATAGATAGTGACACATGTTTGTTGTACAACGCCTTAACGAGGTGTAGATAGTAGATGTTGGTTCGTTTTCTCTTGTATGCGAAAATGTTTACGATATTTCTCCGGGCTATTTGTCCCGGTGAGTCTAGTATATATACGAAAAAAAGTAAAATAACGTTTTACCTTAAGGTATATTCTATTTAATCTTTTGTGTGAGTATCCGTTTTGGTTTTTCTACTAGGTGAGTGTGACTTTTTTGTCTATCTTTAAAGCTGAGTCGTGGGAATAACGATGATGTCACTTAAAACATTTCAGTTTCATTTCCTGTGGTTCACTTGGATTTTTGTCAGCATACAAACATGATAAATAACATTTGAATATCACAATTAGTATGTAAGCACACGGTTATCCCAACACAAACACAAAAAAAACATGAATAAAATGTTTTATTCCATTTACTACGGAGATATTTATAAAATGCGATATGGATTAAAAACATAATTACCACCCCGCACAACCGTCCAGGGATATGAAACACTTACCATTTGAGAAAGAGGATTTTCTTCGAAATATATCATGGAACACGGTCACATACATTAGGTAACGGTGTAGAAGTTCTTATTTTTCAAGTAAGATTTACAATAGGAAAAATCATACTAGCAGTTCAGTCCGACTTTGCTCGGGGCTTATGTACTGTTCATAACTTTATGGGCATATTATATATATATATATATATATATATATATATATATATATATATTTAAAAGTTTGACTCGTGTCCTGGTAACTTATATTTAAAATTTCATGTGTTTAGACCCAAAGTTGTCGAAGGAATTTGGTAGAGTCTGCAAAGTTAAACTCTTTCAACTTTGATCTCTTGGCTGACAAATTTTCGATAAAAAAACTGATTAAAAACCTTATTACATGTTTGAATACCCGTTATGTAAGATTTCAAATGTTTAGAGCCAAAATTGGCTGAATAGTTTGCTAGAGACCGCAAAGGTAAAATCTGTTGACATTTGACTCCTTGGCAGCTAAATTTGTGGCCAGAAACCGATTAAAAAGCTTGCACCATGTTTGAATATACTTTATGTAAAATTTCAAATGTTTAGATAAAAAATTGGCTGAGTAATTTGGTAGAGACTGCAGTTGTTATTTTTTTAAAACTTTGCCACGAATTTTCACCCCTTAACATTTCTTGTTTTGGGGCTCAAATTAAATTAAAAAGTTTGATTCATGTCCAAGTAACTTACATTTAAAATTTCAAGTGTTTAGACCAAAAACTGGCAGAGGAGTTCGGTAGAGATTTTAAAGGTCAAATCGTTAAATTTTGAACCTTTGGCAGCCAAATTTCTGGCTGAAAACCGACGAACAAAATTTTTCCAAATCTCAATACCTCTTATGTCAAATCTCGAGTCTGTAGACTGAAAATTGACAGAATAGGTTTGTAGGGAAATGTACACACACAGACACACTGAAAGACAGGCAGACAATTTCATTTATATATATATATATATATATATATATATATATATATATATATAGTACCTATATATATATATATATATATATATATATATATATATATATATATATATATATATATATATATATATATATAGGGCGTGTCTGGTGTTTTAGAACGTCACTTATTTAACAATTTTTTCCTGTGCATTAGCTTCTACTTTTTTTATTATAGGCAACTAATCATGGGAGATAATAAATTTACAGAGAGAAAACAGAAAAGTCATGTTGTAATAATAGCAGAAAGTAGCGATTTGCAAATTGCAAAATTTCTCTGAGTCGCCCAATAATTCGTTTTTTTTTAAAGTTCGTCAAGAGGTAAAAGATAATGATGGCCAAATTTCTGTTGCTAAACGTAACAAGCACCAGCAACTCTCTGACAGCATTAGAACATAAGGGTTTATTTAGCAAGTTTGGAATATCATTGACGAAATCCCGCAGAAGTCAACGAGGTCAATTGTAAAAGATCTCGGTATCTCCAAGGCCACAATTCGAAAGATTCTCCATGAGAATTTTCGATACAAGTCCTATGTGATGGAGAGAGGTCAGTTTATGTTCGAAATCATCGATGGAAATTGTATAGTGCACCATCACATAGGGCTCAATCAATAATGGTTATCGGAACATGTCCATGATCACATTACCCCCAACTTGTGGCTTCCAACCTCTTTAGACCTTAATTTTTTAGATTATTATATGTGGGGCGTTGTTGAGAGAGATGTTAATAAACATTCCTACAACTCCAAAGATCCTCTGAAAGCACCCATATTTAGAGTAATGGGCAGCATCGATGAGGACCATTTTATACGTCCGGGCCAAGGTATAGATCTCAAATTAAAGCGGAGGGAGATTTCGTTGAATGAAATTATTAAATAAGACTGTGGCTTATGTACTAATGTTGTTTTCTTTAATTAAAGATGTCTTGTCGTTCATATTTTTATTATCCTTACAAATGTAATAAATGTTCTCAAACACCAAACACACCCTTATATATATATATATATATATATATATATATATATATATATATATATATATATATATATATAAAGAACAGGTAGTTAGATTTAAAATGATATATATATATACCGCTCCCCATGTGGGGGTACCAAATTGGTTAAAAGGGAAAATTATTCCCAACTCGCATTTAGGTAAAAATGCACTTTCGTAAATAATTGAATTCATTCAAAACATATCGCTAAAACCAAAACATAACAAGATCTAAGTAAATCGCGATATATCCAGACAGTTGGCGAGATGGTCCCGGGGTAAGGGTTTAGGCTCATAACCATTGGGTCCCGATTTCGAATCTCGCTAGATACAGCCACTCTGATGAGTCGTAGATGACGAAACACGTGTCAGTGGGTAATTACATTTTTAAAAATAATATATACCGCTCCCCATGTGGGGGGTACCAAATTGGTTAAAAGGGAAAATTATTCCCAACTCGCATTTAGGTAAAAATGCACTTTCGTAAATAATTGAATTCATTCAAAACATATCGCTAAAACCAAAACAAAACAATATATATATATATATTTAGTAATTTATTAAATATATATGGCGATTAAGCTCGTAGAGTGGATGAAACGCCGAATATTCAGTGTAGCTTAATCGCCATATATATTTTATAAATTACTAACTAGCTCTACCTACGTATTGAGCACTTTTGAAGTAAATACTTAAAGTTTACACATAAATCTATACTTTCGTATATTAATTTTATGTGAGTAAATTAAGTAGTTATATATATATATATATATATATATATATATATATATATATATAGATAGATAGAGAGAGAGAGAGTCATAAAATAAATAGACTTACAGATGGACAAAGATATTCTTTGTTTTAAATCAGATAAATGCACAGTGATCTTATTATTATTTTTTGTTTTATTTTAATACTTAGCTTTATTTCACTCTTTTGTTATTATTGCTAATCAATTGTCGTTTGTTTTTATTGTTTTTTTTTTTAATTATTTTTGTATTCGCTTTTTCTTCCCACCATCAACTAACTCTAACCCTAACCCAGAACCTCTGTTGTATCTAATTAGTGGCATTAGTTTGGGGAAAAAATCTAACTAATTGTTTTAAAGTTGATTGAAAGAATTTTTTAATTTGGTCAATTTTGGTCTAAAATTGCCTAAATTTTAATAATTATTTCTGCATTCTTTGAGACACTTAATTTCAATTTTCTAGAAATATCCAACTTCGCCAACGTCTGGAACAAAATCCATTCGGAATTGGTAAACCGCTTATATCGGTATACTCATAAGCATTGTAACGGTTTCCCGTCTGGATTAGGTTTTGATAGAGTTATTTAATGCAAAAATAGGGTGATTTGGGGGTATTTAATGCCGAATGCAGGAATTTTGAAAAAAAAAAATGTTCTTTTATGCTACAGGTTCATTATCGTCTTAAATTTTTATTCATCGTGTTTGGTTTAGTTGTTTTGTTTTATGGCATATCAACCATTTCCATGTTATTTCATACCGCGATGGACAAACGAACATTTTGTTCAATACTTAAGTGTTGCAAACAAGGGAAATACTATTTTAAACGTAAGCGCTACAGACAAACTAAACTACTACATTGCAAATGCGATTAAAAAAAGTGTGACAGACCAACGCAAGTACTATTTCAAACTTAAGTCTGGCGGATAAACAATAATATTGTTTCAAGCTTAAATAGTAGGCAAAAGGAAAAATGTTATTTCGCACTTAAGTGTTACGGACCAACAAAAACACTATTTAAAACTTAAATGTTACGGACCAACAAAAACCCTATTTAAAACTTAAATGTTACGGACCAACAAAAACCCTATTTAAAACTTAAATGTTACGGACCAACAAAAACCCTATTTAAAACTTAAATGTTACGGACCAACAAAAACACTATTTAAAACTTAAATGTTACGAACCAACAAAAACACTATTTAAAACTTAAGTGTTACGGACCAACAAAAACACTATTTAAAACTTAAGTGTTACGGACCAACAAAAACACTATTTAAAACTTAAATGTTACGGACCAACAAAAACACTATTTAAAACTTAAATGTTACGGACCAACAAAAACACTATTTAAAACTTAAATGTTACGGACCAACAAAAACACTATTTAAAACTTAAATGTTACGGACCAACAAAAACACTATTTAAAACTTAAATGTTACGGACCAACAAAAACACTATTTAAAACTTAAATGTTACGGACCAATCAAAATGCAAGTCAAGACTTAAGTATTATAAACATACAAAAATACGATCATATCGTTTGCCCATCACGCTTCAGTTGGTAATTGTATTTTTCGTTGATTTATCAGGCTTTAGTTTGAAATAGGTTTTTTTGTTTATTTGTAATCGATAGCGGGTTGAAATAGGATTTTGTCGGTCCGTAAAACGTAAATTTAAAATCGTATTTTAATTATTATAAATTTAATAGTATAACGTTCGTTGATCCATCAAACTTAAATTTTAAATAGCAATTTCCTTGGTCTGTCACTCTTAAGTTTTACGTCTTGAGCCAACCTCAGTAAAGTGAAAACCGAGTTTAGTGGTAAAATAAGAGGTTTACTATGAAATAACTCGCCACTTTTTTCCTATTGCATCAAGTGCTATAGGTCGAAACAGAGAGAGGGTGAGGGAGACAGTAAGAACTATCCTGATCAAAAATTAGAAGCGCTTATTGTTTCACAAACTGTAAGACCAATTTTCTATGATAATATGTATAAAAAAGGCCATCAAATAAAAAGAAAACAAAGTCCTTCTATAAACAACAAATGATATATATTTATTTAAGTGACCTACAGCTTTGGGTGTAGGTTACTAGAAGTTTAGACGATTAAAGAAATATGAGAAAAGTTAAGGTTAATTAAATGTCGAAAGTCTTTTGGGGGCTACTAAAGCAGGGGAGAGGAAGTTGTTGTTTTTTATAAGTGCTTGGAGGTCTCTGCCTGCTTTGCAAACCACAACCGCCTTCAAAGATCTGTTCAAAATCGATAGGCCCAGGATTCCGATTGACCCTCATGTGATCAAGCAACTTCGCAGAAGCTGTTCTCTGTAAGAAGAAAAAAAGTTTTAATGCCTATCAATAACTGATGTAGACATCCTGTAAAAAAAGATAATACGTTCATCGCAATGACATTGCCATGGCCAGTAGAATATGCAAGATTATCTTTTTTCAGTCAACTATTTTTTCTTTTTTCAGTCAACTAAATTACTAACTAAACAGGTTCTCGCTTCCTTAAATAATGAACTATTTTATTTCTTGCCTTCCTTTTTTACAATTATCTTACCTTGTTTTTGTTGGAGGTGAAGCGCTCTACCAGATGCCAGACATTCATCTGACATTTCAGAGACCATAACTGATAGATTTCTTTTAAGATTATAACCGTACTTTTAAGCGCAATTGCTTGTATCTCTCTTTCGCTTGGTTCACTGGTGTAATCGCCAGGTAGTTTCTGAAATTATTTTCATGGACCCAATAGTTCTTATGGTTGCGTGTGCTTTTTTAGGAAAACTAGAAAAACGTTTATGGTCAACGAACGGTATTAGACTAGAAACAAAATGCAAAATGTAAAAAGCAGTAGTATTATATGTTCTACTATATTCAGCAAAACCTTACACACTGTAAAAGGACCTCAAAAAGAGGTTGGAAGTAGTACAATAGCGCCACTTAAGAAAACTTATAAAAATTAAATGGAACGATCTTTTACCAAATGTTGAAGTACTCAACAGAACAACAACATAAAAGCCGTACTCGCCACCACACAACTGCGATGGACTGGACATGTGACCCCGAAAATCTTAGTGTATGGAGACTTGGAAACTAGGCACAGAAAGATTGGTGGCCAGAAACCAGCAACTTCCACTGGGAACTCAGTCTTTTGGTCTCTGGGTCATAGCCAGACAAAGAAAATCCACACAGAAACTTATGATGAGCCCTTTTTGACAGCATGAGCACGATCTATACGCACTGGGTTCTCACTGAACAGACAGTCAACAAGGTATACTATGTTGAGGTTTTAAGGGAGATCATGAAGAGATTCTCTTGGAAAATGCCAGCACACTTCAAATCGGATTAGTTGCATTTCTACCAGGACAATGCGCCAGTCCACAGATCCATCCTTGTAACATAATATTTGACCAAGATGGGCATCAAGACAGTTCCACACCACCTCTCTAGTCTATACCTTGCTTTCTGTGACTTTTGGTTTTGGGAAAACTATAGAGGTTGTCGTTATGATACAATTGAAATGAAAGAGGCTGCGGCGACGGTCATTCACACACACACACACATACATATACACACACACAAACACACAAACACACACACACACACACAACAGGATTTCCATGGGGCCTTCAAAAAGTTGTTGGAACGGTACAAGTGCATTGCAGCCGACGGAAAATAATCTATAGGGGACTAGAGTCCAATGTGTGACCTACCAATAAAAGTACCCATACGAACAAAGTCATGAAACTTATTGCAGGAATGTCGTAGCTTCTTTTATTATTCTTTTGTTCCCCAGCGTTAAGCACTTGTTTGAGATTCTGTAAAAGAGATATCGCTACATGCGAAGGAACTCTTAGACCAACTCTGGTTACACTCACAGTATTTTTATTTGCATGATATCCCCTATGTCTGTGTTGGAGTTGCAACAACTTCTCTAGATTTCTTACATCTTTACTAAATTCGTCATGCAAGCTTCCAGAGTGCAAGTGATGACCTCACACGAGCTTGAATCATTAATAGTTATATATTGAAGACGGACGCTTTAAGCAACTTATAAATTGTGAATTTGGGATATGTATTTTCTGTTATATTAGATGCAGATTTTGATATTAATTACATTTATTTCAGTCCATATGTTATATTTTTATTTGATTGTGTTTTATTAAATGTATAATAGTTTTTTTCTGGTTTAAGTTGATTTTAAAGATCCGACAATTCTATTCTCTGCTCTCTTTGCACTTTGCATCCCTTAAAACGACACACTAGTCTAATTGCCGAATGATGACATGTTACGACGGTTTTTTAATCTTGTTGAACGCAGAGCTGTACCAAACTAAAACAATCCTTAATAGTTATGCATGAAGGCGGAGGTTTTAGCAGATAAGTTATGAATTTGCGATATCTATTTTCTTTTTTACTAGCGGGGGTACCCGGCGTTGCCCGGGTGTTTGTAGATGTGTGTGGTGTTAAATAAAAAAGAACTCGGGGGTAGGATCGAACCCGAAGCCCTGAGGCAAAGCTTGAAAATAAAATAGGCCAGCCAGAATGAGTTAGTGAAAGATGTTTGAATTTATTTAAGAACGAAATTGACAGGTGCGCGGCCGGAAGTCATCGAGCGTTACGACGACGAAGACTACGATAACGACGACGACGACGACGACGACGACGACGACGTAGGTTTGTTTGTTATAAGCGAAGTAAAAAAAGAAAACAACGTTAACACTTAAGCGGGGGAAAAAAACTAACGTAAGGCTAACGAACGATAAAAACGGAAAAACGAACACGTGAAAAATGGCTTCAATAAGCCTGTTTCGATATTAAAATTTAGAAAATCGGTGGGTACCCGGGTGTTTGGGGTGTCGCTAATAATAAGCGAAGTAAAAAAAAAGCAGAAAAACGAAACACTGGTTCAATATTTAAATTTTAAAAATCGAGAAAAAAGACATCTCACACCACGATTCGAACCCAAAACGTTTAGATAATGAACCAAGACCTTAAGCAACTGAGCTAACATGAAATTTGTTCGGTTTTTCAACTATTTAAAGTAAATCAGGTCATCTGACGTATGTGTAGTGGAGAATCGGTTATTATCACGAGAGGACCGTTTTTGTTGACCCCCCCCCTGTTGAAAATTGTCGACTTCGGGGTAAAAAACTTCACGTTTTTGGCCAATTTTTCGATATTTTTCGAGCAAAGGATGGAGCTTCGATGTGATATCGAGTTTGTGAATTTTTGTCCCGTCTGTCGAAAGTTTTTAGCAGACATCTAAACATACATACATACATACATACTTACATTTTCGCTTTTATATATATAGATTAGTTGCAAATGTTAATATAAATCATATTTATTTACGTTTATAATTTTTTATTTTATGGTTTTATTAAATTTATAATACTACTGTTAAAAAAAGTATTATTGAAATTTGTTTTTAGCAATTTGCGATTTGTGATTCGCTTGCTCTTCAAATAAACGCATTCTCCAATTGTGAATCAAATGCTTGTCCACGTGTTTTTTTTAAGAAAAAACAAACAAAAATCTGTCGATTTTATTCTTTAGTAGATTTTTCAAATAGTCATACTAATAAAGCACCATCTAGCGTAGAATATAATGCAAAAACGGTAGACAAATTCCATTTAAATAAAGTCGTGAATGACTCAAGGAAAACAGCCGAGTTGCCGCAAAAATTACATGCGTAAATGTTGCTAACTTAGTTCTTTTTTATTTCAGTTAGTGAGAGGGGAACCTATTGCCATACTTTTCCCTAAACGTGTCAATTGAAGTTATATTAAATACAATAATTATTATTGTTGTTATGATTATTTTTTTAATGGAGAGTAGACAAGGCATTGTGGATGCGTTATCGGCAGCTTCCGTAACATTCACTTTGTCTTTCAGTCCTCATTTAGAATGGGTGATTTTTCTGACAAAACGAGAAGAAAAAGCCGTCTTTTAGGTCGGCAGTATTTTTTCGTGAGAAGTTTCCTGAGATGTCGGAAATTTTCTGTTTCTATGTCTATGCTTGTAAACATGTCACTAAAAAGGTAATGGAGGTAAATGTTGTAACTGGGTTAGCGTTATCCGCCTGTTAGTCAGGGACCCGGACCTTGGATTAACTACAAAGGGGGCTCTCATATCAGCAGGTGTTTGTTGAAACTATCTTTACTTTACTTCGTTTAAAATTTATGGCAACATTTTTTGCTTGACTAAATATTTGGCATTCCTGTCAAATATTTGTCCGATTTATTACTGTAACCATTAAGATTTTTTTAATATATTCTAGTAAACGTGTCTGATTCGTGCGGACCTAATTTGCAACATTAACGCAAAACTATCGTTCCTGTGATCAAGGTTTCGAATCCTGTCTCACTAAACCGGAGTAACGGCAAAACACATGTTCGTGGATATCCATTTAACTTATAAGTACAAGAAAAATGGTTTATAACAAATAAAATCTTTGTTTGGCTGGATGAATAACATGTACAGAAATTGTCAGCAAGTTGAAATACCAAATGTTATTTTAACTTGCCGACGTATGTTTATTACTTTTGCGCATGTGCAAATTCGTTCATAGTTTCCAGTTGCTTAATTCTAAATCTTTCTCGCCTATCTTTCATTAACTAAAACGGTAGAGAACGTGACTGGAACGCTAGATGTGTTGGTTTCGATTCTAGCTGATGGTACCCACGTCATTTTTTAAACTTGTGAAACCATATATATATATATATATATATATATATATATATATTCAAGCACGTCTGATTGAACACGACGGCGTTATTCTTTTTCCAATTTTTTTTTTGATAGCTTTTCAATTTGCCAAGCGGTCTTTTTTATTTCAGCTGGCATGTTGTATATTATGGCGCCCAAAAGTTGTTGTTCAGCCATATTCTTCTCAACCGCTTCCTATCGGTACACCCAGTCTTCGTAAGGAACTATTGTTGTTGTTGTCGTTTTCTTTTTCTTTGAGGTTTAGTGTATTTATATTTTTTTCATTATTGGTTATAAAGGTGGGCACTTAAGGACAAGACGCGAATTATTTTTATTTTTAATTTCGATTTTCTTACTTCATATTTTATTTATTTAGTTTCTTGTTATATTAGTATGGTTTCTAGTAATTTTAGTCGTCGTGTGCAATTGTTAAGGTATCGAATTTTAGTATTGTTAGTTCAAATGCCCCCCCCCAAAAAAAGATCCGAAAAAAGAATGATGTCGTGTTCAATCAAGCGTGCTGAAATAATAACTTGATGACAAAATATACAAATACACACACACACACACACACACACACATATATATATATATATATATATATATATATATATATATATATATATATATACTAGCTGTACCCGGCCACACGTTGCTGTGGCTCCATTTGTAAAAATGGAACACATTCCTCAAGAAAAATTGCATTTTGTTCGTTTATTTACTTTTATTATTTTTTGCAATTTTTTTTAATTAATAAAAGTTGTTATTTTTTCCCAAAAAAGATTAATTTTTTACCATAAATTGTTAGGTGAAAGTTTTTTTTTTTTCAGGAGAACTTGCACTTTTTTTAAAAGAAATTTGGCAGTAAACGTTTCTCTTTGAAAACGGAATTTTTATTATAAAAAAAAACAAGTGAATGCTTTACATGATCACTGTAAATAATAATATATATATATATATATATATATATATATATATATATATATATATATATATATATATATATTCTAGCTGTACCCGGCTACGCGTTTCTGTGGTTCAGTTTGTTAAAATGGAACACATGTGAAAGTAGAGAAAAGTTTGATTCTTTTATTCAAGAGAATGTACAAATTATTTTTAACAGATGTTCAGAAAATAAACAGAAAAATACTTCCATCATTAATTATGCAAAAAATAAATAAAATGTTGATTTAGTGTTTCAACATTATGCTTATAAATTACGATAAAACTTGCTGAGTATGCGCTGTTTTACGGTTGTTGTAAAAATGGAAGGAAAAAATATTTTAAAAAAAGGGAAAAATATATTTTTTTTAAAAGTTAATAACGAAAGGGAAATAATTCCATTTTTAAACGAAAAAGTCAGTTTGATATATCTTTTTGTTATTTTTTACATAAGTCCATCTTACCATTCACATTGGAAATGTCGCCATTTATAGGTTGTCGGGTACGTTTACAACGAATAAACACTCCAATCTACCCATGTTAAGAACGGCTTTCGGAATAGACACCCCTAACCTTGTCAGCATACCTGAAAAGCTATAAAAGTTGACGTGTCGAATGTGAACGATGAGTTTGACGTAATGTAAAAATATACCGAAGTTAAAAGGGAACGAAATTCAAATTTCCGTCCCATTTTTACAACAACCGTAAAGCAGAGCATTCTATGCAAATTTTACCTAACTTACTGTATTAATGCTATTTTTTAAACAAAAAAACTATTTAGGTTTGGCTTTAAATTCCTAAACTCATTTCACCCTAAATAATTTAGGTGACTAAAATAGGAATCTAATTGGTCTTTAATTTCATGAATAGTATGCAAGAAATTCATTTTTCTTCGAGTTATATTGAATTCATTAATACGGACTTTAGGGGCTTTTTTCGCAATGTTCCTGTAAAAATTATGTTTTATTGTTACAAATTACGATGCTTTATTTAAATAAAAAGAGCAAAAATAACTTCTTGCGTTTTTTGTTTACTGAAAACCATAACTTTAGTAAAGGTATTTTTTGTTTAAACAAAATAAAACATTTGCACTAAGAGTTAAGTAAAACTAATCCGTTCATTATATTCTGCGATCATTATTTGATAAATACTGAAATTTCATCAAAATTAGTTAATTTCCTGATTTTTGTTGAATTTTTAAGTAAAGGGAGGGGTCAAAATGTTTATACACTTTGAGCGTCGGCATTCATTTTGTCTGTACCTACCATTTTACGATGAATATTTGATAGGACAGCGACCACGTGTGGTTAATTTACCTGTTTTTCAGAGAGGGTACTTTTTTGCAATAAACAAATCATAAACTTAAACTTTTATAATAAAAGTTAAATTGCAAATTAAACATCACAATAATGGTACAACATATTTTGAAATTAGATAATAAAAAACAAAAAACTTTGTTTTAGCATTTTAAAAGTATTTAGGTTGGTAGATAATTAAATTCTACTGTATTTGTATAAGTTTTTTTTTTGCTGTTGTTTGTTGCTTTTTACAATTTTCGACTAAATACTTCTAAATTAAGCGGGTTGCTTAGATCGTATTTTAAACTAAACTTCGGAGGTTGGAATGCCCCCCCACCTAAAATGCACTTGGAAAAATCGATTTTATAGCGAGATTTAAGAATGGTAAGCCGAAAAAAAGGTGAAAAACAAAACAAATAATCAATACATAATTGTTACCAAAGGCAATAAATGCTACTTTTTTTTTACTTTCATGAATGAGTTTATTTTATGTTTTAAAGTATTTTCAATTCACTTTTCTTTATTTTTTAATCTAAAATTACGGGTGTGTGGGTGCGAAATATCTCCAGATTTTCTAGAATTCCCCGCTAGATTGTAAACGAAATCTCCAGATCTAGCAGAAAAACCGCTAAATTGGAAACACTGGTCACGTGACGGGAAGCGGTAATAAATAATTGTCCCTAAATAAAAAAATGGGCTATCGGTACAAAGAAAACCACCTATTTATCATAGGAAACTTAAGTATAATGTTATAATTAAAAAGAAATATATAAAAACACACATGGATATAGTAAACATATTATACCAAAACGTGGAAGTCATCCGTCCAGTTGTTTCTTTAGACTATTAATTGCGAACGAACGAAGAGTTACATTTATATATATATATTGATATATAGCAAAATATGGTAATTAGTAAAAACCTGTAGAGAGTACTCAATACTATTGCAGAGCAAATATATATTTTTATTACCGTTTTATCTGCTTAGTTACACATGTCACGATTACCTAGTCGTATTAACGATCCGATAATTTCATCAGATTTTACAGACATTTCTGTAAAGTCTGATGAAACATGCTAACTTAGCAGATAAAACATTAATATATATATATATATATATATATATATATATATATATATATATATATATACATAAAATTTTAGTCATTCAATAAATTTGAAAATTTATGACGTGAAAAGTTTGAATTTCAAATCAAAAGATTTTTATTATTCTATGTAAGACAAAGAATACATTTGAAATATTATTCTATAGGAGTTCGATGTCTACCATCTCTTCAGTGGATAAAATATTAGCAAATAGTTAATGTGTTTTACACCTTATTTGCTAAAGTCCGTGAGACATGGAAAATCAAAATTAAAATTTAGAGTAAGGGAAGTTAATGAAAAGAATATAAAAATTCACATCTAAATTACATGGTAAAATCCGAAATGCATGGTAAATTTTTTTTTAATTTTTAAATTCATTGAATGACTAAAATTTGATTAATTTGTTCTATCTTGTATATCGAGCAATTCTTATTCAGGTGGGATAGTACTTAAAGACTACCACTGCCAGTAATATCTTGTAAAACTTATAATCACAGGTTTCCATACCAGTTTATTGTTTGATAATTTTATTCTGAAATATATATATATATATATATATATATATGTATGTGTGTGGGGGGGTATATATATATATGTAGATAGATATATAGATAGATAGATAGATAGATAGATAGATGATCCCTAAACTAATTCATCGATCATTAGGGTTTTTGCAACGTTGGACCTTGGTATATTAGCCCAACCTCTTTCAACTCTTTTCTAGACTTAGTATTTGGAAAATTAAGTGAATAATCAAAGAGAGACGGGGAGAAGCCTGTGATAGTATAAAATGGTTTCTAACTGAAAGAAAAACAAAGCATTTCTATATTCATTTAATTATGTATTCGTGTAAATCAGATGAGTTAACCATTGCCATTAGTTTCTCCGATATCCAACTAGTTACAATCGACAGTTACTATGTGAAAGTTATCAACATCATAAGCGATAGTGCTTTTGGGGGACTAATTGGATTCGTCTTTGACTCACACAGGTTGTTGGCCTGTCATGTTAAACAGTAATATATGTATTTATTCATGTGACCTACACCTCTATTTCACATCTTTCTTTGTTCGTTTTTATAGAGAAAGGGCTTCTTTGTGTTAGAAAGTGGCCTAGTCTTAATCTGGGCGTGTTCATATGTTCGCTTACATTTTAGTTTATACTAGTTTATTGATTTGTTTACTTATTAATTATTACCATTGCCATTCTTTTTATTGTTGTTGCTATTGTTTTATTTATTTATTATATTAATAAATTCTAGGGTTCTTTAAAAATTAGGATAGATAATTTAATATTCAAGCATTGTCTACACGAACCATCTTACTAGATGCGTTGACTTGCCGCATTATATTCCACAATCAACTATAGGAAAACGTCAACTCTCATTATGCGCCCAATAATTGTTTGCTAATGCTGTTTCATTGTTGTTTGTTTGTTTGTCGTCGTGTAATATGACTATTAATGTTCTGTTCTTTGTATTTGATTTAGATATTGTGGTATCGACTATTTTTAAAGCTATGTTATAAATATTGCTGAGCTTCTTAAATACATTGTCCTCGCTATAATTCTCGCCACGTCTACTCTCGATAGAATTAGGAACTTGTTTTATGATTGAAGAGTATGGCTAGACACGGGTTTACGTATATTTGATTAGCATTATCTTTTAAGTATTGCATGCAAGTATTTATATTTAAATTTGGAGTAGAATCAAGGAAACTAGTAAATCTTATGTCAGCCGCTACATCTACTCTAAGACCAACTTTTTCTATGTGTATAATTTTTCTAAAATTTCCCCCCATGACTTCGTAAAAATCCCTTATTAAAATTAATCCATTATTTCTATATAAGCCACTATCAGTGTTATCAATTTATTTGGTAGAGCACATAAATGAATCATGATACAAGGTCCGATGCATGCAGATTCTAGTGACCCCATGGCCAGATCAAAATAGGTCATCATTATTTGGTTATAATTATTGATTAATAGTGATATTCTACATTTTTTTAATGATGTGGATTTCATCTTCGGATATATTGATATTTATCTACGCAAACTCAAGTTTGTGTTCTGATATGACTGGATAGAAAGCCACGATGTCAAATTGTAGGAAAGTGTGTTTATTTTTGTGTTTGATATTTTTAAACTTAGCCATTGCCTCGGCAGTATTCTTTCAATGGTTTGGTTCCATGGTTTTTATTTGCTTGTTTATTCTAGAAGGAATTGTTTACTAATGTTCCTTATTTCGAGTTTGGTCGGGTTAATAAAGTGAATGCTAGGATTATTGTTAAAATAAGGTTTATGGTATTTAAATAAGAAGTGGGTTTCCCTAACATTTAGTTTACATATTTTGTAACTAATTTTTTATTTATCGGTGATATCTTTACTTGCGGCATTTATTATATGCATGTAGATGAATTCATCTGTATCTATTTGTGTTTAGTTTTTTTGTTTCTTTTTTAATGTTTTCTGAGATTAGTTTGTTATACTCTTGTTTACGAGGTGCCTTCACTAAGTCTTAAGGCTTTTTGTACAGGCATTTAGAATTGACGTATACTCTTTAAAAAGTATGAGATGACTGACCAAGTTTTATAATTTCAGGTCCAAATGAATAGATGCATTAGTAATTGAAATATACCCTACTAAAGCCTATCACAGCTGGTGAATTTCATAAATGCAATCTGGACGTGAGGATATTTTAAAAGAATGATATGCAATAAAATTATGTTTTAAACTTGGGAAACATGCCACAAAAATGTATGGAATGCTTCAGACTGCTTTGGGACGATGTTGTATGAATCGAGTATCAATTTGTTAGTGGCATAAGAGATTAAAGAAACGCAATCGTGTGGGAGCTGTAAAATTTTTAAAACGCCAGACTTGATTGGTCAAATATAGAATGCCGTGTATTTGGACCCTTTTTTGTTGATAGAGATAATAAATGCATAATTTGATGTCTGTGTACACACAATAATTCGCGGGGAACTGAAGATGCGAAAGATTTGCGCAAAGTTTGTCCCAAGGGTGCTCTGAGAAGATTAAAAAGACATTGTTATGACGTTAGGGAGGGGGCCGAGCTGATCAATTAACCTCCCGTAGTTCTTGATACTCTGATGACCTGCTGCTATGATCCAAAGACTAAAAGACAGAGTTCCCAGTATAAGCATGCTGGCTTTCCCAGATCCAGGAAAATCCACTCAGAAACGTATGATGATTTCTTTTTTTAACAGTACGCGTGCATGCACTGGGTTCTCACTGGACAGATAGTTAAGGAATTTTATATTGAGTTTTTAAAGGAGTTTAGGAAGAGATTCCATAGGAAGAGGCCAGCACTCCTCAAATCGGGTCAGTAGTATTTCCATCAGGACAATGCACCAGTCCACAACTCCATTCTTGTCACAAACTATTTGACCAGGATGGACATCAAGACAGTTCCTCACTCTCTTTATAGTTCAGACCTTGCTCCCTCTGACTTTTGGTTATTCCCTGAGCTCCATGAAAAACTTTAGAAGCTGTCGTTATGAGACAACTGAGGACATGAAAGAGACTAAGCCATTGACACGCTCACGCAAGAGGACTTTCATGGTGCCCTCCAAAATTTGTTGGAACGGTAGAACAAGTGTATTGCGGCCGGAGGAGATTACTTCAAAAGGGGACTAGAGTTTCATGCGTATACAATCAGTAAAATGCCTTTACTAAAAAAATACAGAAACTTATTAAACGCACCTCATATCTACTTTATAAAAAATTCTACGTTTATACGCTTTTACGAAGATTTTGTCGCAGTTGTTTATGTTTCTAACGGTTTTGTGTAATTGTTTTGAGAAATTGTTAATGGTTTGTGGAACTCTAAATACTTAATTGCATTTAAGATGTCATTTTCAAGCTCATCAAGAGTTTTATTGGTTTTGTGTTTTTAAGATTCTTTTATCTATATTTATTCTACTCATATATATATATATATATATATTAATATATATATATATATATTAATATATATATATTAATATATATATATATTAATATATATATATATATATATTAATATATATATATATATTAATATATATATATTAATATATATATATATTAATATATATATATATATTAATATATATATATGTATATATTAATATATATATATATTAATATATATATATATTAATATATATATATATTAATATATATATATATTAATATATATATATATTAATATATATATATTAATATATATATATATTAATATATATATATATTAATATATACATATATATATATTAATATATATATATATATATATTAATATATATATATATTAATATATATATATATTAATATATATATGTATATATTAATATATATATATATATTAATATATATACATATATATTAATATATATATATATATATTAATATATATATATATTAATATATATATATATATATTAATATATATATATATATTAATATATATATATATCTACATATATATACATTCAATAAATATTTAAAATTTTTCTTATACCTGTAGACATTTGTGTTTTATGCTTACGCAACCATCAATAAAGGAAATAATAATTTTGGTTATTCGGGGGACTCAAATCCAGTCAACAAAATCAACATTAGCTTTACAGGCTAGCGTTCTCCCACTCAACCATTAGGACTTAACATTTAAATGAAAGTGAAGTAACCTTTACTCCTGATCTAAAATGGAATACGTACATCAAATTCGTTGCCAATGTTGCTGGTAAAACGATGGAATCCTTCTATCGATCCAGTAGATATCTCACTGCTGATGCAATTCTCTATCCATATAAGGATAGAGTATTGCTGTCAAATCTTGGCAGGACCTGCTAAGAAGTACTTATCCTGCCTTGACAGAGTTCAGAATAGACTTCGTAGCCTAGTGGGGAATGCCCTTTTCTCTTCCATGCAACCTCTTTCTCACAGAAGAGAAGTTGCGAGCCTGTCTCTGTTTTATCGTTATTTTCATGTCAAGTGCTCGTTTGAGCTCCAATTTATGATCCCCCTCGCCAAACACTCGTTTTAAACATTATCAATAATTTCCCCCACTCGTTATCTGTGCCTAAACCTAAACGTAGATTCCATAAACAAAGCTTCTTTCTTAGAACTGCACACCTGTGGAACTCTCTTCCGTTGCCTGATTTCTAGCTGACTAAAATATGGTCATCTTCAAGTTCAATGTAAACAAGTTCTTGAGTAGTTGTTCCCCTTTAGTAATCAAATTTTATCAAATTTACGCTTCTAGCGATTACTA
The DNA here is from genome assembly GCF_053919585.1 of Euprymna scolopes. Lineage (NCBI taxonomy): Eukaryota > Metazoa > Mollusca > Cephalopoda > Sepiida > Sepiolidae > Euprymna > Euprymna scolopes. The sequence continues at coordinate 41,144,735 of NC_136524.1, read as the reverse complement.
TGATATTGTCCTATTGACTACTGTACCCTCTTGAACTCTTATCCTTGAGTGGCCTTGGGTCTTTATAAGTGATGATTTATTTGTAATATATATATATATATATATATATATATATATATATATCAGAACAGGCATGTGCTTCGAACTTGTGTTCACGTCAGTGTAGGAGACTATATTTATTGCCTGTCAGGAGGTTTGAATTCAGTCATAAAGTCACAGTCGCCAGTGACAACATCGGCTGCTACAGGCTATCTGAAATGAACATGAGAATTGATGTACATTAAGTATGTATGATTGCCAAATATCACCTCTTCTTCACTCTCCTTCTGACTCTAACTCCTTGGTCATTCGACTAGGAACAAAGTGTAGTATCTGTTATGATGCTACACTTAGTCTCCTCGGGTTTTTGTTAGTGAGAGACAATTTTTTCTAAACATGAGCAATTTTTATTCATTTTTTCTTTCCAGAGTGACTCCTTTTCAGAAGCTGAATTGTTCCGGTCGTGTGTCTAATTTTGTCCTCGTGAGGAGGCAGGCAGATAAGAACTGTATATTTCTAACTTTTTTTCGCGCGCTATTTTCCTCTTCATCGTCATATCTCCATCGTCATCGCTGTGTCACTCAGGCACATACACACGCATACGCACTCTTTATCTCTTTTTTTAACCCCCCCTCTCTCTCTCTCTCTCTCTCTCTCTCTCTCTCTCTCTTTCCCATTCATATGGCGCGTCCCGTTGGAGAACACAAGCGGAAGGCAACATTAGCAAAGCACACTTGACTATAGTTAATAGATCTTATCCTGCGATGGATGGATCTGGATGTTTTTCTGGATCCTTGTGGACTTGGAATAAGAATCAGATTTCAAATAAAGATAATGTTAAATGCTTACATCATTAGTCATAAGGACATTAATATATCATACTTTCAGTAACAAAAAAAGTATATGCATGAAAATAAAAAAAAGTAAAATCAACGCTAAATTTCAAACTTCAACCAGTGTTATCCAATCGTCCTTTTAAAAAAGTGTCCGTGTGAGTGAAGGGTGTGGCGTTGGGCTGATGACATCAGCGTCTAAGAATATCGACCCATCGAATGTATTTATTCAAATATCTTTTCTTTTATTTCTCTCGCTCTTTCTTTCTTTTTATCTTGTCCCTCTCATTCGCTATTCGTATCTCTATTTTAATCTGTTCTCTATAGTTTTCTTTCGGTCTTTCTTTTCTTTAGCTTTGCCCGTATATCTGCCTCTATTTCTCACATTTACTCTCTCTCTCTCTCTCTCCTTTCCTCTCTCCCTCTCCATCTCACTCTTTATTTCGCCTTCATACTAGACCATGCTGTAGACGGTTGGGAAGCAGACGTGATATCTTGTTGAAGAAATCGGATGAGATAAACTCTGTTCATGGAAATTGCATTTTGGTACAACGAGAGAGACAAAAATTAGCCATTTCTCACCCTGACACTGAGGTTAAAAAGTCAACTTTCTATCAACGCTAATATTTACTTTCATGCATATGTGGCACAAGGCCTAGGAAACGGGGGCATAGGAAAATCCAGCGCATTGACTTTAAAAACATAATCTGAGCAACCGCGTCTGTAAAAATGACATTAGCAATTAACAATAAAAAATTGTTGTGAACAAAAGAAGGTAATATCTGGGAAGGTGTACGTACTAATACTAAACAGAAACACACCTCACCCAATCAGAATAGGACCCGCAGATTCCACAGCAGAGCTCACCGTGTATCTGAGTGGTTATCAAAGATTTATTCTTGACTGGTATTAATGCATACCTTTTGATTCGGGATAAAAGAGCCTATTTTAAATATACGCAGGGATATCCATGCGATCGACGTCCGAAGGTTATCTGATTTTCATGTCCTTTTGCAAAAGTATATTCCATTAGGTAAGTGTTCCTTTTTGTTGTTGTTGTTTGCTGATTTGATTATTGCTTGGTTTTGTTGTTACCTACAGTTCTATTTACTAAGATATCGGGGAAGTGGGGGATAAATCTTTAGCATATTTTTTTTACATAGGAATCACCACTTGTCAAGGCCCGGAGACCACTCGAGGATAAGGGTTAAGGGTGTACAGTAGTCAATTGAACAATATAGTAATCGTTAGTAATGGAAATTCGGTAAATTTGTTAACATAAGTGGAACGGCTCATCAAGAACTTGTTTATGTTGGACTTGAAGACAATCGGATTGTAGTCAGCTGGAAAGCAGGAGAACGGAAGACAGTTCCACAGCCGTGCATTTCTTTGTTCATGGAATCTAAGTTTAGGTTTAGGCACAGATAAAGAGTGGGGGGAATTATTGATAGTGTTTTCAGCGAGACAGGTGTTTCTTGTGAATTTTCGGCGAGGAGGGACCATAGACTGAAGCTCAGTCGAGCACTTGCCATGAAAATAATGATAAAGCAGAGACAAACTCGCAACATCTCTTCTGTGAGATAGAGATTGCAGGGAAGAGAAAAGGACATACCCTACGAGGATACGAAGTCTATTTTGAACTCTATCAAGGCAGGACAAGTCCTTTCTAGCAGCTCCTGCCCAAATGTGGCTGCAGTACCCAATCCTTGGCCGTACCTGTCTCTTATATATCTTATTGATCGAAATGGTTTTCCATTCGGTCAATTTACTTCTGGGAATGCCAATTCTTGTGGATTTTATTTTACCTTTTTATACCGGTTTTCCCCCCAAACATGGCACCGGGCCACTTGGACGTAAGAGCTTACTATTTGGGACCAAGTTTGCAGAGATGCTATGTAAAAAATAAAAGAGCGAGATATTTGTTTACATTACACTTGAACTTCTTCATGTCAGTACAGCCAGGGTTCCTGAAAAGAAGTTACAAAGTCTAACAGTTCGAGGGAAGAAACTATTAGAGTAGAAGGCTTTCATGCATCTAGCGATCTCTACAGTGTAGGGGTGGGATTTTGCTGATTGTCTATTTAGTCGGAGGTATTTCCGTCAAGAGGGGTACAAGTGTTTGTAGTTTGTCGTAGCATTTTCCGTCAAAATACTTTTAAAATAAGCACAGGAATTCAATATTTCGTAGATGGGACAGAGGTTTGAGTTTAGATAACAGTGTGGAACCTATTAGGATAGCGACTCTTATGTGAACCCAGTCTATCAGTGGGAGACTAGTAATTGATGCACCAGATCAGATGCGGGAACAATAAAGTTTCCCCAAGCAACGCCGAAATCTTGGACCCGCTAACATGTAAGAAATAGAAACCATTGTCTTTTTCCGTAAAATGTGGTAATCTGTTAAAAGTATAAAATGTTAAAATAAATTATTTTCATTATATCTTCTAAGTGTTTTGATTTCATTCTTTGTTTATGAATATCCCATACAATCACCAACATTACGCATACTGCAATTTAATAATCATCACATTACACCATATATTGAAATAAAGTACTGAGGAGCCACACATATCGGGGATACAGGGAGCAGGGAGGGGATTGCAAAAAAGAGCAGCTCGAGGAAAGAAGCTATAGGGTAGAAAACATTCCGATATTTGCGTATCCCAAGAGTGAAGAGGTGGAACTTCGTTGCTTGTCGAGTCTATCGAGCGTATATATGTTCGATAGATATTATTCCACTGAAGTATTTGTAAAACAAATATTTATTTAATGATCGAGCACTCTGCTGGGATTCTTTCCGACTTACCTTACACACACACACACACACACACACACACTTCCCGATTCCGATACAATTACCGACTCCGTACTAAATTCTCGATTCCAATACGATTACTGATTTCGATTCCGATTCTTTATAAATCTTTAAATATTTTACTATAACATATTTATTTTGTCCCGATTATTGCAAAACATATCTTAAATGTGCATATATTTTCTCAAACGTAAAAACACACTTGTGACGGATTGAGCTGGAGATTCTAGTCTCACTAGAAGTTTAAATTAATAAATATTTATTATTTTATCATTACTACAAGAAGTGGAAAATGTTTTATAAAACACAATCAAATAAAATACATAATTAAAGGAATCGGTTTTGAAATCGTAAAATAGGCATAATTTTTTCCCGATTCCGATACCAATTCCGATTTCGATTCCGATTAACTGTTCCAACACTAGTATATATATATATATATATATATATATATATATATATATATATATAACTACTTCATTTACTCACATAAAATTAATATAAGAAAGTATAAATTTATGCGTAAACTTTAAATATTTACTACAAAAGTGCTCAATACGTAGGTAGAGCTAGTTAGTAAGTTATAAAATATATATGGCGATTAAGCTACACTGAATATTCCGCGTTTCATCTACTCTAGGATTTTTCAGGCTTATATAGAAACCTGAAAAATATTATCTATTATATAAAGGAACCTAGTCTCTATGTGTGTTTTATGTCTACTAAAAGCTTTTATCGTCCGCATCCGACCTAGTCGAAACCGGTATAATCTAAATGAGCAATGCCTCGGATGCATAATATGTAAAAATTACAATTAAAAAGGTTAGGGGGTGAATAAGTGTACCACTTTTTGGAAAGGAGGTCCTTTCTCGCATCGCTGTTTTCTCAAGTCAAACACGCGTATCAACCTAAAACTATTTTTTTAAAAAAACTAATTTTGGAAACCTCATGACGTCATAAGCACTCATGGCCCTGTGGGCAAATGCGTCTCATTTTTTTATTTTTCGGTTGCACGTGCTATTCTGATTGGAAGAAAGGTTGTTTTGCTTCATTTATTTTTCTTATTTTTGGAGGAGGGTGTTCCAGTACACGGGCAACAAAAAGTGCTCAATATCCGGAGAATAGCCTTTTCTTTTCGTATCCCTTCTGCCGAATTATCTGATAAGAAAGTTGTCACGTACTTATTCTTTTTTGGAGGCGATTACATTTTCGTGTTTTTATCGATGAAAGTGCTCAATATCTTTAGTATAGCAGTTGTTCAAACCGAGCTTCATGTCAACCCAGGCAACGCCGGGTATCCATCCTAGTCTTTAATAAAGCAAACCTATCAAGATAGTTAAAGCTCTGTAGGGTTACGAGAAGCACTTTATATATTAAATTAAAAAGATGAGAGATAAAAGTTACATAGAACTACACTTTATCATCAGACCAATAAGAACGAATACATATGTGTGTGTTTGCGTGTGTGTGGTGGCAACTTCCTGTCTTATAAGACAATGGCCTTCTGCATCTAGTCTGGTGCACTGCAGCGACTGCTGAGGCTATATAGTTCAAAGCTGGAGTTGCTCTCAAGATGCAGGCTTGAACGGGTGACAAGTAGACCAGGATCCGTCTTGCGGCGTAGAAAACAAAGTCTGACCCAAAGGCATGCCAATACAATCAGAGCCAGCGCAGCTGAAGGAGTTGTCGGAAAGATGTTGCAGGGCTTCAGCATCCGCTTATCGGGATTTTTGTCAGAGTTTATTCTTTTAGCCCTTGCCTCTCACAAGGTATTCACAAGGCAGTAAAGCTATTTGTGCATACATATATATGTGTGTGTGTGTGTGTGTGTGTGTGTGTTAATCATGTTGCTTAATATGTGAGTCAATCCACATGGTTTAAATTCTTATTGATATATATATTACCATTGGTTATATATATACATTACCATTGGTTTATTTATATATATGTGTGTGTGTGTGTGTGTGTGTGTGTTAATCATGTTGCTTAATATGTGAGTCAATCCACATGGTTTAAATTCTTATTGATATATATATTACCATTGGTTATATATATACATTACCATTGGTTTATTTATATATATGTGTGTGTGTGTGTGTGTTAATCATGTTGCTTAATATGTGAGTCAATCCACATGGTTTAAATTCTTATTGATATATATACATTACCATTGGTTATATATATACATTACCATTGGTTACTATATACATATATATATGTGTGTGTGTGTGTGTGTGTGTTAATCATGTTGCTTAATATGTGAGTCAATCCACATGGTTTAAATTCTTATTGATATATATACATTCCCATTGGTTATATATATACATTACCATTGGTTTATATATATATATATATGTGTGTGTGTGTGTGCGTGTGTGTGTGTGTGTTAATCATGTTGCTTAATATGTGAGTCAATCCACATGGTTTAAATTCTTATTGATATATATATTACCATTGGTTATATATATACATTACCATTGGTTTATTTATATATATGTGTGTGTGTGTGTGTGTGTGTGTTAATCATGTTGCTTAATATGTGAGTCAATCCACATGGTTTAAATTCTTATTGATATATATACATTACCATTGGTTATATATATACATTACCATTGGTTACTATATACATATATATATGTGTGTGTGTGTGTGTGTGTGTTAATCATGTTGCTTAATATGTGAGTCAATCCACATGGTTTAAATTCTTATTGATATATATACATTACCATTGGTTATATATATACATTACCATTGGTTACTATATACATATATATATGTGTGGGTGTGTGTCTGTGTTAATCATGTTGCTTAATATGTGAGTCAATCCACATGGTTTAAATTCTTATTGATATATATACTTACCATTGGTTATATATATACATTACCATTGGTTTATATATATATATATGTGTGTGTGTGTGTGCTAATCATGTTGCTTAATATGTGAGTCAATCCACATGGTTTAAATTCTTATTGATATATATACATTACCAATGGCTATATATATACATTACCATTGGTTTATATATATATATTTATATATATGTTTGTGTGTGTGTGTGTGTGTGTTAATCATGTTGTTTAATATGTGAGTCAATCCACATGGTTTAAATTCTTATTGATATATATACATTACCATTGGTTATATATATACATTACCATTGGTTTATATATATATATATATGTGTGTGTGTGTGTCTGTGTGTCTGTGTGTGTGTGTGTGTGTATATATATTCAATTTATGTAAAAATAATACCATAAGTTTCTAAAATAAATTTATTCTTTCAGTATTAAAATACATCGTCAGGCGACGGGACACCTTTGGTCTTATTCGAGACCAGTCATTTAATAGCAATAGAAACCGAATAAAAACATGGAGACCCAATTAAAAATAGAAATAATAGAAAGAAAAGAAAAAAGAAAAAGTATTGGGGACCTATGCTTAAAACACATCGATCAGACATGCATGGTCTTTTAGAGCGGAGGTGCTAGTTTATAATGAAAGCGTCTTTCGTTAATAAATTATGTCGGAATGCCCACATGGCACATGCGTTCGGAAGCAACGAATCAATCAAGTAAAAGTGGATAAGTCGTCGTTTCGACGTGATTTAAGAACCGAGAGACGATTTCATTATAAACTAAATCCTCTCTCAAAAAATCATGCGTGGCTGATCGGTTTGTTTTAAGAACAGACCCCCAATATTTCTTTTACATTCTTCTGTTCTCTTTTATCTATTTTTTTATTCAGTCTCCATTTTATAATCGGTTTCTATTTTAATTATATGACTGGTCTCGAATAAGATCAGATGCCTCTTGTCGCCTGACGATATCTTCTAAGAATGAAAAAGTAAATTTATTGTAGCAACATATGGTAATTTTGTTTACAAAAATTAAATAAAATAATAATTCAGCACTATCAGTAACCTCATTTTAATTCAAAGGATTTTACTTAAATATTATGGTAAAAATTGAAATCTGCTTCATTCGAAACCTTAACCCTGATCTAATAATTATTTTTTTTAAAATAAACATTTTCACCTGGTCAAAATGATAAGAACACTGATAATTTATCTTACAAAAGGCAATTATAAATTACTAAAAAGGGTCTCAATATTTAGTATAGCCTCCATTATTACGAATTACTTCAAAAATTCTCTTTGGCATGCTTGCGACTAAGTTTTTTATTAGTTGCGAAGGAATTTTATCCCATGTACTGAAAACTGAATCAGAAAGTTCCTTTGTCGAATCATACTGGGTTCCATCCTTGAACACTTCTTTTGCCATCCATCCCCAAAGATTTTCGATGGGATTGAGGTCCGGAGAACATGCTGGATTATACTGTATAACAATTCTATATTATTTGAAGAAAAATATTCTCGTGCTTGTCGAGAAGTGTGTATCACAGCGTTGTATTGCTGGAAAATAAAATCCAATTTCTTCCACAGCGACGTGGACCTTCAGTCCTGATAGAAGCATTTTCAAGCATTGAAATGTACTTCAATGATGTTTGCCGGCCTTTCACTACTTGCAACTTTAGGGTCCCAGCTGATGAGAAAGCACCCCAGACCATTAAAGACCCTCCTCCACTATGCCGAGTTGAAAAAGTCTCTTTGGGCAAATTTTTATCATGTCAATGGTGTTGAAATCCATCTGGACCATCTAGATTAAACTTTTTCTCATCGGAGAAAATTACATTTTCCCACTTCTCTTCATCCCAATTCTGGTATTTGGTGGCATATTTAAGTCGGTTAGTTTTGTGCTGTTCAAGAAGACGTGGTTTCTGCAGTCGCTTTAAATGATTGAAACCCTTCATTTTCAGATGCCTTCTAATAGTTAAGGACTACATTATGCTGCTGTTTGGCTTTTCAATCGACTTGAGCTCATACTGGAGTTGGTTTTTTAAACTTCTTCTGATACGACGATCCAGTGATGGGGTTATTTTTTTATTTATTTATTTTTTTTTTGGTCGACGTGGACTCTTTTTGTGCCCAACTTGATCTGGATTTCTTTTAAAAAATTGTGATGACCGTTTTGCTACGATTCACTTCGTTTGCAATGGATCTATGGAGAGTCCACCTCCATTAAGCTCAAAGATCCTTCCTCTCTCAAACTCTGATAATGGTTTCCCTTTTGCCATTTATAATTTAGTAAGATGTTTTTATCCACTAACAAGTTCCTTTTAGTAACATAGAAAGCTTTTCCTATTCATTTTTTCAAAACTAGCCGATTTTATTGAAGTGGTCTTATCATTTTGACCAGGTGAATATCTTTGAGTTTTTTTTTAAATAATTATTAGATCAGGGTTAAGGTTTCGAATGAAGCAGATTTCATTTTTTCCCATTATATTTTCCCTTTTTGCAATGGTTTCAACCATTTATTTGATTAAAAATTCGATATTATGCGTAAACGCTTACTTTCTTAAGTGGTCTTATGATTTTGACCAGGACTATATATATATATATATATATATATATATATATATATATATATATATATATATATATATATATATATATATATATAAGGTCATTATTTTCCTAATTAATTTTTATACTAAAAACGTACATAGACTTTATTTCCTTTATTTCTATATATAGTATACTTCTTGAAAAAAATAAACGCTGAATAGGTAACCTCATTTACATATTATATTAAGGAAAATAGATTTTACTAAATAGCTGCATGTTAGTTATTCTATATAGAGAAATATTTTTAAGGGTTCTTTTTAAGATTGTTATTTAAACTTGATTTATATCGATAATATATTTAATTAATTGTTTTGAAATTATTTTATCGACTCGATTTTATTAAAAACTGGTTTCGAGTTATTTCCCCTGGGTGCCACCTGTTGGATCTAATAACATATTTCCTTTTGTACACCTACTCTTTTTTTGTTCATTTTTGTTTTTTGTTTTGGTTTGGGATTTAAATAGGAGTGCTTTTTTTAAAATTTCGTCGGATAATTATATTAAAACTAAAAACAATTTCCTTATTTCGATTTTTTATCATATGGTTACATTTTTATTTAAAAGAGACAAGCAATCCAATCCAATTACGATTCTTTATGTAAAATAAAAGCAAAGATAAAAGCAAACTTTCAAGCATTATTTTTGGAGTTAGTTTAAAGAAAATAATTTCTAACGTGATTTCGAAATCAATGCTGTGAGCCAGTGGATTAATTTCAGTGCATGGTGATCGTTTTTTATTTATTTTTTTTTTAACAAAGGTGTTTTGTCATTTCGCCGAATAATTATATTAAAACATAAACAATTTACGTATTTCAATGTTTTATCATATAGTACATTTTATTTAAAAGAAACAAACAATCCGATCCAATTATGATTCTTTATTTAAAACAAAAACAAAACAAAATGTTTCATGTACATTTTTTACCAGTTTTTTAAAAGGTTTTTTTCAACATTGTATTATTTATTTGACATATTTTGCGGTGGTTAATTTACATTACAACAAAACATTTTTCTTGTTTCAATAGTTACCTAAATCACATTTTTTGTGCATTGTAACTGTTATTTTTCCCCTTTTAATAACACGATAAGTCATAACTAATAATTTCAACATAAAACGTTCATTTCGATTTACACAAATTCTACTTTGCTATTTTTGAAACTGATTTTCGTTGCAACAGATTGTAAGTACAAATATTTCTAGACTGAGGCAGTGTTAAAGAAATTCGTTTAAACTGCTCAATACTTCTTTGTTCTTTTTTATGGGTTTGTAGAAGGAAGCCTCATCACCAATATATTGGTGAGCCAGCTTGCTAACCTTTGGTGCTGACCATCCATCGCCTCAGTGCATATGATCTTTAGTAATGCCATTGGCTTGTTCATGGTGTTGGCCAAGATACTATACTACTACTACTATACTAGAAAACTCCTTGTGAGTCTTGTGGACCATAAACTTTCCAAGTTGGAATTCACGGAATTCACGGATGAGTTTCTTCCAAGGATGCCATCGAGCATAGTTGACATTGTTGTGCGCAAAGAAGAAAGGGAACAGAGCAGAGAGTACTTGACAGTACAAGCTGAAGTTAGCCTCTCTTAAATATCTAACCAATGAGAATACAACCAACTCCATTGACAGAACAAGATCGGAAACTGAGGGCTCTCTTTCCTCCGTGTCTCACACCAGCCGTCAAAATCCAGGAGTGGTAGTCATATGCTTCCTTTTGGAGCACATAGAGACCGCATGCTATGACCTTGTGCATATGGCGTGTTTTGTGACACTGGATGCAGAGAGAAACGAGTCTGCAGTTCCAGAGGAAGCCACCCCAGCCTCCACAAGAGCACCTGTCCATCCGCTATTCTGGAGCAAAGTCCCAAGTGACCTGAATGCAGCCATTTCTATGTGGAGGCCACCAAACATTACCACAAACCTATTCTTGCCATACTGGTCAGACCAGTGCCACTGGACTTGTTTAGCAAGAGCGTAGGTTGGCTGATGTGCAGTTATCATAGGAACTTGGTTTGAATTGAGGTGAGAAATAGCATCCTTGACTTTGTCCATATAATGTCTCACCATAGCAACAGAATGAACCTCATCACGTAGAAGAGGCAACAATGAAGTTATGTTCATTCCAAACTCAAGACGTCGCTTCTTCTCTGCATGGTGGGTTGACCAACTTATGTTAACCTCGTCACCTACTTCTTGTATGAGACTAGCCTTCTGCAGCCATTCATATTCATCTTTTAGGGACTTGGCAAAGATGTATATGTCACACTGCTCTTGGGAGGAGATGGATTCTTTTTGGCAAAGAAAGCAGGGTGAATATTTGTGTAAGAGTCAGGAAGTTCTGAGACTTTCTTCACATTGCTGCTCTTGATAGAAACTGGTTCTTGGACTTCTCTTGGTCAGCTGGTGTTGTATGCTGTAAGACTGAGATGCTGGTACCATGGAATGATGATGTCACAGTAGTAGATAATGGATTGCGATCTATATTGTGCGTCGCAATCGTACAGAAGAGACATTTCTTTAATTTGAGGGAACAAACCACACCTTCCTCAATATATCTACTTACAGCTGCATCTCCCAGCTGAGCTGATGTCAAGCACTCGATCATATGGGATACTAAAACCAGCATTTCCACGAGATGTCTTTTTCTGGTCTTAGCATGAACAGACATCCCAATGTAGACTAGAAATGAAGTCTCTCTCTATCTCTCGAATGCCTTTCTGTGATATAATCTTCTTTGTACTTGGCAAAGCAGTTGCATTGAAGGAGTTGAGCCATTGCCAGATCAGGTGTAGTTGCTCCAAGCTGTGACTTTATATGCATCCAACGCTCAATCACACAGATGAATTGAAGCAAAGCTGTATCTCTGACAGCAGCCTTTCTTTCGGCCTGGTCGAGTTTACATCAGGTATGTCTGTCCCAAAATGCTCAAGTCGCTCCTTGTATAGACTAACTAGTTCAAAAAGTCGACATGTGGCTGGCTCATCAGTGATGTATCTTTTCTCAAAGACATAGGTCTGGAGTTCCGAGAATACCAAAAGAAATAAAATCCTTTTCTTGGAATGACTCGAGTATTTCTTTGTTCTTTTAGCCAATGTGTGCTGGCTCTCTGTTATGCAGAGCAGTCAAGCAAGAGCAATGGTATTTCAGTTCTAGGGCCACCAATCAACAGAGCCAATAGTCTACCATCATTGAAGTTACGGGCACATTCGTTGAGCCTCTCACATTCAGTCGCAGCTCTGGTGTTGGTTCCTTCTTTTCACAAAGGAAACACTGTTCCATCTCCATACTAGTTCTTCGCATTTTTGTGCGAGTTTCATCAGGACTTTTCTGAATTTCAACTGTTCTTTTAGTTACACGTTCAATATTGCTGTTCTTGAACATTAGACGACATGTTTGATGGTACTTTGCACAGTTTCGTCGCAATATGTCCTCAATGCCACCTCCATTATCTAGTCGAGATGGGTCTGCTTTTAGTAATAACAGGTTGATTGCTTGTAATTGTGATCTGTTTGTGGCTAGCATAGAATAGCCATCAGAACTACACTCATATAGACTAGGAGGAGACTTCAACTCCTCTTTCTTGTTTGTCTGACAGAGGCAACACTTCCCCCAATCAGTATTCACTCTGCTACTCAATGCGTTGTTTGTAGGCATTTTGCATATACAGTTGGAATTCAACTAGGCTCAGGCATCTGTTGCCTTTCACCTAATTCGATCGTTTATCCAACGTCGTTTAGATCCCGTGCGATCTGTACACCTTCCGGGAAAGTAAAGCCCATTTCCCCTTGGCTTGGTTCTACCGCGCTGTCACATTCTGTCAATTCAAGTGCGGTTATCTAACAAGTACACTACAACAAACTACAATTCTAGTTGAGATGCATAAGGGGCTAGTTAGATAATATTTGGGGCACTTATAGATACTATTGCCTCAAGTTAGTTTACCACCACAACAGTTAGTAACTACAACTACAGTTAGTACGCTACAAGCCGACGCTGAACCCCATGCTGAGTTTCACAACAGTGATGTCACCAGTGTGCCCTGGTTGTGCTTTGACATCACCCTTAAGGTATCACAATCCAAAAGCTTTAATATTAAATTACATTAATGTAAAAAATAATTGGCAGTTAACTTTTTCACCACAGACTCGGCACAGAGCATAGAAACAGGCAAGGTTATAGTTGAAAGCATCATTATATAATACAGTAATCTATGAGTTGCCATTTTAAAAAAATGGTAGCCATAGTGAAATTTTCAAGGCATAATTGGCTTAATTATATGAGAATACATTCATTTCATTTTTGGACCATAAAGAAATTGTGTTAATCAGAGTTCCTCTTCAGAAATTGACATTTGTCAGGTTTGCTTCTGCAGTCATCTTGAAAACTGGCAGCTATCTTGAATTTTCTGATGGCTAATATTCTTTTCTTAAAATGTACGTTCTGAACGTCATCTGTGTCAATTTTGCTGCTTGACTCACTAAGTGAAAGATTCTTATGGAATATTGAGATAACCTGCCTCACTGAAAGAATTACATTGCTTAATTCCCGGAAAAATACTCATTTGCGGAAAATTTAAATGCAATATTCGATATTCGAAAGAGAGACGAAGTACAGAGGGAGGAAAGAAGAAAATAAAATGTAATTTTGCCAGTAGGATCTCAAATCAAAAACCTGTAGTAGTAGTAGTAGGAGGAGGAGGAGGAGGAGGAAGAGGAGGAGGAGGAGAAGTAGCAGCAGCAACGCTAATAACAGCAGTAGCAGCAGTAGTAACCCTAACCCAAATCTCTTCTTATCGAATGACCTCATTGACGAATCATTTATCAGGTTGACAAGAAGGTTCCTGCGGTTTTTAACTTTTCAATTCAGATAAACATATCTCGGTTCAAACAAAAAATTTTTGATCAAAATAAGCACCATCAAAATCAACACACATTTGCCAACGCAAAACAAGTGTATTTATGCCAGTAACGTAAAAATCTTGCGTTCTGGTGACGATGAAGTCGCTGAATGTGTTTTTGATATCGCTTGGATTTTTTAATCATTTCTTACGCAGAAAGTTTACGAGATGCTTGAAAAAGAGGTAGACAGCAGGTGAGAAGTCTGAAGTCTGGCGGATAAGGCAGAGTTTCGGAGCCCAATTTGTTCACCTTCTACAGGGTCGGTTTACAACGTGCAGTCGGGCATTGTCGTGGAGGAGAATTGGTCCTTTTCAGTTGAAACCACCAAACCGTCAGCATAACCTTCTTTTGGTGCAACTTTGGCTTCGGGAAGTGTCGTGGAGCTTCGTCGGCATCTAACCACTGAGCTGAGCGTTGCTGGTTGTCATAAACAACCCACTTTTCATCACAAGTCACAACCCGGCCGAGAAACGGATCGTTCTTGTTGGAAGTGGAGATGGCATTTGCTTACAGCATTTCTTTTGGTTGTCATTTAATTTGTGAGCCACCTATTTATCTTTTAAATCTCTTTCAAGTTGTTGGAAATCGTCGTATACGTTACGTCTTATTCAGAAGCAAGTTCTCTAACAGTTGTGCATGGATTGGCGTCGACTAAGGCTCTTAATTGATCGTTGTCAACATGCATTAGCCAACCACTACACTCATCATCAAGGCTCTTATCGCCGTCACGAAATTTCTTAAACCACCATTGTGCGTTGGTTAGTGGTTCCCGGGCAAAACGCTTCGTTGATATTGATTGCAAGCTGTTTCAGCAGTTTTTTGACTTAGCTTTGATTAAAATGCGAAAATTGTGCGTATTTGTTCCCCCCCGTCTTGTATATCACGTTCTGAAAAGAAAACATAATTGTTTTCAAACGATTGTAAATACTATGATTAGAGCAATAAACACTCTTTAAAATAATATATAAAGTAAAGGTATTATAACGAAAACTTATTGAAAATACATCATTTGAAATCAAAATTAAATTTCCGCAGGAACTTTGATGTTCACCTAATAATAGTAAACTTTTTTTTCTGATTGTCTTTTAGATAACCAATATTCCGAGATAATTTCTTCTACAAGTGAAAATAAAGAAACTGTGATCAGAGTTTGTTTTTGCTTTGAGTGTCTGTTTTCTAACATGTTCTTTTTATTATTTTTGGCTCACAGGTCTTCAGAGATCTTTCTCTGAAAACAGCATGTGGTGTTCCCTGGAAGCTAAGTAACAGCAAGTTTTCCCAGGTTTCCAGTACTCTCCACCTCTTTCGATAACATTTGCAAATTATTATTATTATTATTATTATTATTATTATTATTATTATCATTATTATTATTATTATTATTATTATTATTATTATTATTATTATTATTATTATTATTATTATTGAGGCGCTGTAGGTAACTGTTAAAAAAAAGAGATGATTATCAGAATACAGCCGTACGATAAGAAAAATATCAAAACAGACGGCGAGATGGACCAGCCTATAAAGAGGTGAGGCTCATTACCGTGGGGTCCCGATTCCGAATATCGTTAGATTCAGCCGCTCTGATGAGTCGTAGACGACAATACACGTGTCAGTTGATAATTATATTTTAAAAATAATATATATACTGCCTCCCATGTGGGGGGTACCCAATTGGTTAAAGGGAAAATCATTCCCAACTCGCATTTAGGTAAAAATGCACTTTCGTAAATAATTGAATTCATTCAAACCGTATCGCAAAAAAACAAAAAAAAACAAATAACATATAAGCAAACGCGATATATCAAAACAGTCGGCGAGATGGACCAGTGGATAAATATTTTGGGCTCATTAGCGTGAGGTCCCGATTTCGAATTTCGCTGGATTCAGCCACTCTGATGAGTCGTAGACGACGAGACACGTGTCAGTGGATAATTATATATATATATATATATATATATATATATATATATATATATATATAAAAGTGAACGTGTCTGTCTGTCTGTGTACATTTCCCTACGCAATAACTCTGTCAATTTTTAGTCTATAGACTCGAAATTTGAAATACCGGGTACTGAGAATTGGGAAAATCGATGTGACGGGTGTCAGCCAGAAATTTGGCTGTTAAGGGGTCAAATTTCAACGATTTGACCTTTAAGAACTCTACCAAACTCCTCCGACAATTTTGGGTCTAGACACTTGAAATTTTAGATATAGGTTCCTTTAACATGGATCTAACTTAATAAAGTGATTTGAGCCCGAAACAATAAATTTTAAGGGGTCATAATAGGGGTCAACGTTTTAAAAAATTAACCATTTTTTTTTGTTTTTTTTTTTGCTTTCTTTGCACAGCATACACCTCCAAACACCCGAGCAACGCCGGGCACCCCTGCTAGTATATATATATATATATATATATATATATATATATATATATATATATATATATGTGTGTGTGTGTGTGTGTGTGTGTGTGTGTGTGTGTGTGTGTGTGTGTAGTAGGAATGGACACCAGCCGAATGTTTGATTCCTAGGAAGATTTTTTTATTATTATTATTATTATTATTATTATTATTATTATTATTATTATTATTATTATTGAGATGCTGTGGCTAACTTAAAAAAAGAGATGATTGTTAGAATCTAGTCGTACAATAACAATAGTAATATATTCTTTTATTTAAACATAAATGTTATTATACTGATGAACGGGTGCGTGTCACTTATAAATGAGTGTATCGAATTAATCCGTATGCGTATATTTTTTTACTATAAATATATAATCGATCATCTACAATTAACTGAGAAACTATTTCTTCCATGTGCTATTCATCAGAGCAACGTCATTAAATACGAAACAAAATTGATTATTTAATAATATATGCATGGATATTTTTTTTTATTGAATCGCAGTTTGTAATAGGTAAATTGTAAAAATTATATATATATACATATATATATATATATATATATATATATATATATATATATATATATATATATAAAGAGAGAGGGAAAGAGAGAGGGGGGATTAGGGTTCCGGCATTTAATCGGAATCGGAATAGTTACATTCCAAAATTTCAGTACATTTTTTTACAGAGCTGATTCATTATGTAGAAACAACCACATTTCATTATGTCAATACCGACTCATTTCGTGCATATACTCCTCATAAAAAATCAGGAATGTTCTGTTGTAATATTTAACATACATTAAATTTCTAAGCAAAAGGAATTGGTATACACAACCGTGAAGTATGATTGAAAAACATATTTTACCAATATATATATATACATAAACATATATATGTATAGATATGTATATATATATAGGTATGTATATATATAGGTATGTATATATATATATATATATATATATATATATATATATATACTTGTTTATTGTTATATAAACATGCTCACATCCCGCTGCTACAAATAGCCACTTGTTTCAATCAAACAACAGATATCATCAGGCAGCGACTTGACTATTCAAAAGTTCAATGAATAATGGATTTTTATTTTAGGTAGGAACTGTTTAGAAGTTGGAGTTAAAAAACTTAAAACACAGGACTTTAATTAAATAAAAAAGTAAAAAGGGAGAGGCAATTTAAATAAAGTTAAAAGATTACAATGGGGAGAGAGTGATTGAGAAGAGAAAAAAAAGGAATAGAGACAGAAATAGAGAAAGAAAATAGAGAGAAAACAAAATAGAGAGAAAAAGAAGAGAGAAAATATATATATACATATATATATATATATACACATACATATATATATATATATATACATATATATATATGATATGGAGAAGAAAAGAAAAAAGATATAAATGGTTATAATAAAGAGAATAAGAACTAGAAGGAAAAGGAAAGAATAATGAGATCTAGTTAAATAGAGGAAGAGAGAAAGTAAGAATTTGACAGTATATAGAAAAAGAAAAAGAAAAAGATCTGCGTGTCAACCAATTTATGAACAATTATACAATTCAGTAATGAAACATATTATTACAAATACAAACAGAAGATACAGTCCAAGCGTCAGAAATGAACGTGTCAAAAAAGGCAGTGAATGTATTCAGCTAGCATATTTATCCACTTACATACGTCCACGAGTAAAATCAACGCAATTCAAACATACGTCTACCATTAATTAGGCCCTTTATGCTAAATGATATAAGTTTAAAGTTTTCGCGTTTTTATTAGATAAATATATGAATAAAAGAAGAAAATAATGATAAAACAATATTAAAATTATTATTAATAACAATAAACATAATAGTAATGATAATTATAATAATAATAATAATAATAATAATAATAAAAACAGAATAAAATTAATATTTATTATCTTTTTAATATAACATATTTAGTCATAAGAGGGGATTAAATAAATTAAATAGGTCCAATAATTATAAATAAAAAACTACTAATATTTATGTATATAAAAAGAATACAATACAAATATATATATATATATATATGCACACACACAAATATATATATCCAAATATACACACACATATATATATACATATATATATATATATATATACATATACATGCACATAAGTAAAGGTGTAACTATACTATTAAGTTGGAAGTTTAAGCTATTTAAGTATAGATATAAAGTCATATTAAATCACAAAATAATACATTCAAGACCAGATTACTAATAACACAGATACAAGTACACTTACCTATAAATATATAAATATATTCAGGCAAAAGAAGTAATTAAATCAACGAAATACTCAAAAATAGCGACGCACATGTAGATAGTACCCAAATTAAAAATAATAAGATACATATGTATATACTCACAGAGAACCAACCGACATACAAATAAGCATATATATATATATATATATATATATATATATATATATATATATATAAAGATATATATATATATATATATACATATAATCTTATGTATACACATACATACAAAAAATACACAAATATATGCACACAATCATATACTAATAAACAACAACGCACACACACATATATATACTCACACATAAATATGTATAATTTACATAAATTATATATATTATGAAATACATAAGAATACAAATAATTTGGCAAGAGTACAGATAGATGCATACACACATAGAAACATACAAATGGATTGAATAAACATGGGAGGGTATACCAAATAATATAGAAATATATAGATCTAAGTACACACGGTCATAAAATAAATACATAGACACATACATATACATATAGACACACAGGTATATAAGGTAGGAGAAGTAAAGAATGAAATCAGGAGAGGAGAAAGTATATTAATAGTATTTTAATAAATTATAGAAATCAGTGACAATTTTTAATTTATTTAAATTTTATATCTAAACTAAATTACTTAAAAGATGGGTTTTATAATGTTTGCAATTAATTGAATTTTCGTGCTTCTTATTTAATAGTTTATCTCTTTCTCTAAAAGTAAGTATAAATAATTTCTCATAAAGACATAGGTAGCAAGGCAAGTTTAAAGATGAACAGGTTTTCGCTTTCTTTAAAATTTTCCAATTTACTATTGGGGAGTAACCTTGCTCTACTAGTTCATTGTAATATTTAGACAAGGAAGTTCTATTTTTGTACTCATTATTTTCAAAAGAGCACTTGTGACCGGTAAATCTTTCTTTAAAATTGTTATTTGTCACTCCTATGTAATATTTTTTTTCATTCGGATTTTCCTTAGTAGAAATAGTGGCTTGGTACACTACAGAAGTAATTTGACAATTTCCTTTAAGAGGGCATTTTGATTTAATTCTACAGTTACAGCTTTCGGTAGCAATGGGTGTGCTATTTTTGTTTAATATTTTGTTATTATGTTTTTTAATTATTTTTTCAAGGTTTTCATTACAGCTATAACTAAGTTTTATTGTATTTTTATTGAAAATTTTATGTAGTATGTTATTAATAGGGAAGTGCTTTTTAATTAAGTTTAAGAATTTCATTCCTAGATTTGTTTTAAGTTTCAGATTAAAAGGGGGATTGTACCACAGAATTTTTCTCTTACGGTTTCTATTTGTATTTGTGTTTGGGTGTGTTTGTTCTATGAACTCAATTTGGGTGTTTTTGTATCCACTATCCTTAAGGGCCCTGTTATGGAAATATTTATGTTTATTAAATATTTCAAGATTGGAAGAATTGTCACTGATTCTTTTACTAATGGATTTGGGGATATGCCTAATGATAGATTTTGGGTGATTTGATAGGGGGTGTACATAAATTGGGTTTGAGTTTTCCTTCCTATATGGTTGGTAGATGCCTTTCCTTAAATCAAAGTTCACATCCAAAAAATTTACAGTTTTAACATCTGATATAATATCCACTTTTAATTTAATTCTACGGAATTCATTTAAGATAATCTTTTTGGTTCTTTCACATTTAGGGCCGTTGGATTCCTTGATGATCATCAGTCCATCATCACGATACAAGCCTATATCCATGACATTGATGTCTTTGGTTAAGTTGTATAGTATGAATAGACCTACTAAGTCTGTCATTTCAGCCGAATCCAAAGATCCCATGGAAATGTCAAACAGGTCATTTTGATCTTTTTTCAACCACTGATCATTTCCACTAATTAATGTAGTATTTCTACATGTCCGTATAATTTCAATTTCAGTGTCTTTTATATCAGACAGGAGTTTGGCAAACTCCATCACCTCTTCGAATAGTTCCTTAGATATGGAGGGATAGTAATTCACAATATCGAATTGTAAGAAAGTACAATTCTTTTTATTATGTATATTGGAAAACCATTTGATGGTATCCGCTGTGTTAATCCATAGATTTAGTTTATATGTTGATTTAATTTGATAGTTAACTCTTTCTAGTATATTTTTACTTAATTTACCAATTTCGGGTTTCGTAGGATTAATTAACCTAGTTGTAGGTTTATTTTCAAAATTTATCTTATGGTCTTTAAGCAAAATATATGACTGTTTTTGTTGTAAAATTCCCACTCTATTACTAATTTTAAGTCTGTCAGTTATTTCTTTACTATCCTTGTCAATTTTTTTGCAAATATCTATATTTGATTTTTTGTAATTTTTTGTAATATTTTCTTTAATAAGCTTGTTATATTCCTGTGTAGTTAGTTTGTAGAAATTCAATTAATTACAAACATTATAAAACCCATCTTTTAAGTAATTTAGTTTAGATATAAAATTTAAATAAATTAAAAATTGTCACTGATTTCTATAATTTATTAAAATACTATTAATATACTTTCTCCTCTCCTGATTTCATTCTTTACTTCTCCTACCTTATATACCTGTGTGTCTATGTGTATATGTATGTGTCTATGTATTTATTTTATGACCGTGTGTACTTAGATCTATATATTTCTATATTATTTGGTATACCCTCCCATGTTTATTCAATCCATTTGTATGTTTCTATGTGTGTATGCATCTATCTGTACTCTTGCCAAATTATTTGTATTCTTATGTATTTCTATATATATAATTTATGTAAATTATACATATTTATGTGTGAGTATATATATGTGTGTGTGCGTTGTTGTTTATTAGTATATGATTGTGTGCATATATTTGTGTATTTTTTGTATGTATGTGTATACATAAGATTATATGTATATATATATATATATATATCTTTATATATATATATATATATATATATATATATATATATATATATATGCTTATTTGTATGTCGGTTGGTTCTCTGTGAGTATATACATATGTATCTTACTATTTTTAATTTGGGTACTATCTACATGTGCGTCGCTATTTTTGAGTATTTCGTTGATTTAATTACTTCTTTTGCCTGAATATATTTATATATTTATAGGTAAGTGTACTTGTATCTGTGTTATTAGTAATCTGGTCTTGAATGTATTATTTTGTGATTTAATATGACTTTATATCTATACTTAAATAGCTTAAACTTCCAACTTAATAGTATAGTTACACCTTTACTTATGTGCATGTATATGTATATATATATATATGTATATATATATATGTGTGTGTGTATGTGTGTGCATATTTGGATATATATATTTGTGTGTGTGCATATATATATATATTTGTATTGTATTCTTTTTATATACATAAATATTAGTAGTTTTTTATTTATAATTATTGGACCTATTTAATTTATTTAATCCCCTCTTATGACTAAATATGTTATATTAAAAAGATAATAAATATTAATTTTATTCTGTTTTTATTATTATTATTATTATTATTATTATTATTATTATTATTATTATTATAATTATCATTACTATTATGTTTATTGTTATTAATAATAATTTTAATATTGTTTTATCATTATTTTCTTCTTTTATTCATATATTTATCTAATAAAAACGCGAAAACTTTAAACTTATATCATTTAGCATAAAGGGCCTAATTAATGGTAGACGTATGTTTGAATTGCGTTGATTTTACTCGTGGACGTATGTAAGTGGATAAATATGCTAGCTGAATACATTCACTGCCTTTTTTGACACGTTCATTTCTGACGCTTGGACTGTATCTTCTGTTTGTATTTGTAATAATATGTTTCATTACTGAATTGTATAATTGTTCATAAATTGGTTGACACGCAGATCTTTTTCTTTTTCTTTTTCTATATACTGTCAAATTCTTACTTTCTCTCTTCCTCTATTTAACTAGATCTCATTATTCTTTCCTTTTCCTTCTAGTTCTTATTCTCTTTATTATAACCATTTATATCTTTTTTCTTTTCTTCTCCATATCATATATATATATATGTATATATATATATATATATATATGTATGTGTATATATATATATATGTATATATATATTTTCTCTCTTCTTTTTCTCTCTATTTTGTTTTCTCTCTATTTTCTTTCTCTATTTCTGTCTCTATTCCTTTTTTTTCTCTTCTCAATCACTCTCTCCCCATTGTAATCTTTTAACTTTATTTAAATTGCCTCTCCCTTTTTACTTTTTTATTTAATTAAAGTCCTGTGTTTTAAGTTTTTTAACTCCAACTTCTAAACAGTTCCTACCTAAAATAAAAATCCATTATTCATTGAACTTTTGAATAGTCAAGTCGCTGCCTGATGATATCTGTTGTTTGATTGAAACAAGTGGCTATTTGTAGCAGCGGGATGTGAGCATGTTTATATAACAATAAACAAGTATTATCAGCTCTTTTTATTGAGCACTATCTAACAACCTCGTTGAATTCATTAGTCCATTACTTTTGAATATAAAAACCCGAGTATATATATATATATATATATATATATATATATATATATATATATATATATATATATATATATACATATAGGTAGGTAGGTAGTAGGAATGGACACCAGCCGATTGTTCGATTCTTAAGAAAATTTCAAAAGGAAGAGGAAAAAAATTATTTTATATGAGTTGGAGATAATTTTAACAACATCGGTACCGCCGATTTCAAATCAAAACGAAAGAAATCAATATCCGGTTGCTTATATCGGAAATTTTTCAGCCTCTGTGTATCTGTTTTGGGATAAATAGAGATTAACTACATATCGATCTCCTTTGTTTGGGATTTGAAACGACGGTATCGATGTTAGTCTGATGTTCTGTAACACATACCTTCATTCACACACATGCATAAATATATATATATATATATATATATATATATATATATATACACACACATGTATGAGCGAGAAATGTATGTGTGCGTTCGTGTGTATAATATACACATATATATTGAGAGAGAGAGAGAGGGAGACAAACAGGCAGACAGACATATACATATAGATAGATGGATTGACAGACAGGCAGACAAACAGACAGACAGACAGATAGATAGATAGATAGATAGATAGATAGATAGATAGATAGATAGATAGATAGATGTAATCATTCTGAGATATCTATTTAAGCACTTTGTAACTTCAATATTTCGTATTCTAGTGTGTTTCTTTGTACTCACAGAAATGTGTTTGTGATTTTAACTAGCAGGTGCTAAGATTAATTGATAGAAAATCAGATTAAAATAGATTGGAGACACTAATCTTCTATCTTAGATTAAAGTCAAAATATGTGTATGTATCTTTCTCAATATCTATTTATATGCCTGTCTATCTGTTTATTTATCTATCTATCAATCTATCTATCTATCTATCTGTCTATTTATCTATCTACCTTTCTATTTATCAATATATATATATATATATATATATATATATATATATATATATGTATAATAGTTGCATAGTTTGCTTTCCTAGATGTAGGCTTATTGGAACCCGTGTGCTTATTAAAGAGTGTCCAAGAGAGGACATGACATAGCTTGTTTTCTGTGATACTTTTTGAACGAATACAATTATGTATACAAAAGTGCATTGTTACCTAAATGCGAGTTGGCAATAATTTTCCCTTTGACTAATTTGGTAGCCCCAAATGAGGAGCGGCATATGTATTGATTTTTAAGTATAATTATCTACTGACACGCGTTCGTCATATGCGGTTCATCAGAATGGTTGAAGTATTGCTAGATTAAGCCACTGGTAAGTCGTAGACGACGAAACACGTGTCAGTGGATAATTATATTTTTAAAACAATATATATATATATATATATATATATATATATATATATATATATATAAGAGTAGGTAGTAGTTTGCTTGAAGCATTGTTGGTAAAGAAATATATAGAATTTTTTTTTTGTTTTAAAGCCAAAGACAATGCGGGGAAAGACCGGAATTATGAAAGTAAAGAAAGAAAAACAAACAAATGTAGACGGGTGTGCTTCAGTAGATGGGTGTCTAGCCTTTATTCGTCTATCTTTCCTCACCTCAATGTATAATTATTTATAACCAAGTTGCTGGTATGTCCGGTGTATGTAAAGTCCGTGGGTGGTATGGAACTTTGATTAATTTCGAGAGAAAGGGGCCTCTCGTTTTCAAAAGACAAAAGTGGATTCAAGATGGCGGAAAAGAACGCGACTGGACTGCAGAAACAGGGCAGGGTCAGTTGGGGGTAATTTTATTTTACTTATTTATTTATTTTTTATTATTTCTGTTGTAAGCTTTGGTTATATATATATATATATATATATATATATATATATATATATATATATATATATATATATATATATATATTATTTTTCTTTATTTTATACAATATTGTATAATTTATTATTATTATTATTATTATTATTATTATTATTATAACGTTATTGCTATTGTTATCGATATTATTATTATTATGATTGTTATTGTTGTTATTATTATGCGGACAAGGGGATTCATTCTTTACAATAATAGAATCGCAGTGAAGATTCACGTGACCTGTTTTGAAAAAGAGAGGTACCTTTCTCTCGAAATTAATCAAAGTTCCATATCACCCACGGACTTTACATACACCGGACATACCAGCAACTTGGTTATGAATAATTATACATTGAGGTAAGGAAAGATAGACGAATAAAGGCTAGAACTCCTCTACTCAAGCACACCCGTCTACATTTGTTTGTTTTTCTTTCTTTACTTTCATAATTCCGATCTTTCTCCGCATTGTCTTTGGCTTTAAAACAAAAAATTCTATATATTTCTTTACCACCAATGCTTATATATATAAATATATATATATATGTGTGTGC
>NC_136524.1:41054037-41114037 GCF_053919585.1 Euprymna scolopes | reverse complement strand
TATAAATAGAGGGCACTGATGTTATTTTTAAGGAAAGATGCAGAAATAATGTTGCATATTAAAAAATAGACCGGAGAATGAATTTAATAAGGATTCGGATAATGAT
The DNA here is from genome assembly GCF_053919585.1 of Euprymna scolopes. Taxonomy (NCBI): domain Eukaryota; kingdom Metazoa; phylum Mollusca; class Cephalopoda; order Sepiida; family Sepiolidae; genus Euprymna; species Euprymna scolopes. The sequence goes on along the minus strand of NC_136524.1, from coordinate 41,113,931 downwards.
AGGAACGGAGATGGAACAAAAATTATTAGAAATAAAAAAGGAACACAACTGCATTAGGTGATTAGGTTTAATAATAAAATAGATTTGCATTTAAATGGTCAATAGTAGATTATGCTCAAACGTATAGCGTAATAGTGAGAAGCCTTGACTGTCGTTTGAGCGGTCGGGTTTCGATCCTGGCTTAAAGTAGTTTCTTGTCTAGCCGCACTGGTGAGCTGTGAACCAGCGACACAGTATTGTATGTGGGTCACTATAATGCTCCGTATCTTGGTTTGAGCATATTGGGAAGTAGCATACAAACTGTCATTAGCATATTTATCGATGCTCTTTGTGTAAACAAACTGAGCCTAGATATTTGGACAAAAATAGCATTGCAGGTAGTTCCTTCGTTCCTGATATTTTCCTTCAAATCTTGCAGGGGTTTGAAGTTTCGAGATCTGCTAGCTCGTGGAAAGAAATAAGGTATTAAATCGCAATCCAGAGATTCTGTAATCTATCATGAATAATGTTTTGGAAAGAGCACATATATGCGAAGCTGAAAATGGCAACATATAAATAACATTATTTTGTATAAATAAAGATTTTTTTAACTTTGCATTGAAAAAATCTAAATGTCTTAGTCAGATTACAGAATTATATCATCAAAAATCAAGAATCTATTGAAGTTCAAACTTTTCAGTGACTATTTGGAGACTCTGTGCACTCACACACGCGCGCACGCGCACACACACAACACACACACACACACATATATATATATATACATATATATATATATATATATATATTATTTAATATTAGGTAAATAAATTACATGGATACGATAACAAAGCTACTGGTTTGGTAAAATTATGACCTTTGTCGGTTAATATAACATCCATATTTCATTTAGAATATTACTTTAGTTTTCAAAAGACCTTTCACACATTATAGCAGTAGATAATCGACTTGCCAACAAAAAAGAAATTGTCATGATGCTTGAGATGTTTCAACTTTTTTTAATTTATTTGACGGCGCTGATTCAAGAAGTGCTGTCACTTTTTTTTTTCTATCATGTCCAGTATACTCCTTCTGTAGGAAGTCGATGGCCACAATAAAAACAGGCAAATCGAAGAAACAATATTCATTAAATACCAAAATATTAATTAAAGTTTGAAGTTGTAAGAATGCTAACCAAGACATCATCCACAAATGGACGCTTTACTGATTTTCTACAATGACGGCTCCGCCATCATCACGTTTGATAAACCAACAGTATTCTAGAAGCATGGTGGCATCTCAACACCCTTGATAGCGAACGTCATGTTGCTGATGTCTTGATGGAAGCGCTGCTCTTTCTTGCACTCACAACACCTACATTTTCTGGAAAACGAGCAAGATAGCTGTGCAAAGAATGTAACTTAATACTCATATTTGCACCCAGTTGATTGTGACTTATACGTAATGTTTCAACAAGTTCTTTGTAGTTGGGTGGCTTAATTTTTCCCAAGAATGTTATTAGATTTGTAAACGTCGTTTAGGCACTCAATTCTACAAGTTTCATAAAATTCTTTGCGTCATTCATTAAATTTCAAATCTGGGGGTCCATAAAAATTACAGCTTTTAATTTTTCTATGGTTAGGCTTGGAAATTTCATGCAAATATATTTGAAACCGTCGCCATCTTTCTCGAGAGCCTTCACAAACTATTTCATGATGCCAAGCTGTATATGAAGAGAAGGAAACACAGTTTTGGAACGCTCCACCAAAGCAGAAGCCAAATCATTAATAGATCCATAAAATCAGTTCACTGCGCACAGGCCAAACTTTTTTCAGTGCTCTGTTCTTGCCTTATCATTCCACAAACACAAGAAGCAAAGAAATTTTGTGTAGCCATCTTGTAACCCGGAGAGAAACCCACCCATTTTAAATTGACACATATGATGCATTTGTGCTGTCTGTATGAAATCTTTTCCAGAACAAATTTGATTTCATCATATTTTTCTTTGAATGGCCTAGAGGAACTGATCCATACAAGTTGCCATTGTGAAGAAGAACACATTTTAAAGTTATTTGGGAACTATCTATAAAAAGGCATCAATCTTGAGAATATTACTGTTTGACACCAAGCTGTCGCAGCAGGCCGGCAACATCTTTGCACTATACTATGTCGTTTTCCTGAGTGAAATTTGGCAAGAATTTTATATGGCGTTTTCTATAGAAGGTTATGACAGTTCCAGACTGAAGTAGACTTTTTCTTTGATTCTTGAAAGTAAAAGTTGAGTAGATTCTTTGAAAAAGTTGAGATCTCTAGTCAGATCAAGTTCTCCTTGAGAAAAATGTTGTAGTAGTGAAGAAGAAGGAAAACCTGCATCTAAAACAGTGGTGTCCATACTGTCATTGGGCAATACAATCGCTTATTCAGAACAAGGCAATTCCAATTATGGGAGCTTTAAAACGTCGCCCAGGAGACTATGTAGCCATGCTTAATTTTTACTGCAAAAATTTGCAATGAAAGTAAAATAATGCAGCTTAATTAGTTCCTGTCTGACATAAATAAATTTCCAACATTAAGAGAATAAATCTTACTTTGACCCAGAAATCAATAAAAACATGCCACAATCTTTAGGCCTATTTACTACTCAGTGTCCACTTCTTACCAACTACATACCTCATTGTATATAAAATCTTGCTTTTATTGTAAGGTTTGTGATGTCATAATCAATTAATATACATTACAATAATAATCTACAATTGTAATTGTGAAGCTAGAATGTATACAAAAATAAGCCTAAGTTACCGTCGTAGCACCCACCTATGCTTCACAGTCAGATAAACTATTCTAAAAAAAATAACGACTCTGAAGACTAGTTTATAATCCATGGGTATATTTATTTAAAGAGAAAAAGTAAAAACTGAAAGAAAAAGGGCGAGTTTGAGAAAGTAAAAACAATAAAACCAAACAAGATCAGGAAAAGGAAAGAGTTATAGAAATCGAAAGACTAGATAAGTTCGTGACGAAATGGAACATGAACGGCCACATTACATGACAAAGTAAACATATTGCCCAGAAGCAATGAGCAATACATACTATTGATGCCGAGGATGAGAGCGGATAAAGAAGAAAGAGGCGTGCTGTGTCGCCATTGTTTTCAAAAACGAGGTGAATACCAACCGGAAGAGGAAATTAAGGAAGAAAGTAACCTTTTAGTTAAGAGCAACTTAAATGGCGAAAATGAGTTCACGACAAGGAAACAGAACACCTTATTTTAAAGGAAAAAAGCTATAAAATAGCAAATATCTACACAACTTGACCTGATGAGAAAATAATAATATGATTTTCGGAATCAACACTTCCAAATTAGTCTACCTCGGCTCAGAAACTTTAGGTACCAAAAATGTGTTACGCTGTGGTATAAAAACAATACCCGTAATGGTGAAACGGTATATTGGCATTTAGTAATTCGTAGTTACGTGATATTTGCAAAGCATATAAACCGCCTAAATATGCCTAGCCCTGATCAAATTATAAAACACTAAAAAAAAAAATCAATTATCGTATAGTAATTACTATTCGACAAAAAGTAACACAATGTTGGGAGGACCACACAGCTTCTCTGGTTCTTCGTAGGATATGATCCCACTGGTAGGGAGAGGTACATAGTGGCAGTGCCAAACCATAACGCCGAAAGCCTAACCCTTAGTACGAGGGTCGTGCAATAAGTAATGCCCCCGACCCACTTCCCATAGCAGTAGAGCAACTAAACTTGCCACAGTTATTAGTCTTTCTCTACATATGAACCACCCAGAGTTATGCATTTCTCCCATCGTTTGATGCAGCTCTGGAGACCGTTTTTGTAGAACACCCCAGGTTGGTCTTCCAACCAGTGACTTCAGAAATCAAGGCTGCATCATCTGAGAAACGCTTTCCTTTAAAAAACAACGTCATGGCTGGGAAGAGGTGAAAGTCAGAGGGTGCAAGGTCAGGAGAGTATGGAGGATGGGGGAGGATTTCATAACTACACGCCCGTGCTTCTGATCTGGCGACATGCGAGTTGTGGACCGGAGCGTTGTCCTACAGGAGGAGGGTACATTTGCTGATCTTGCCCCACCTCTTGATTTTGATAACTTCCCTTAATTTCCTCAAAAGTGAAGCATAATAGGCTCCTGTAATTGCGGTACACTTTGCAAGGAAATCTGTCATCAATACTCCGTCCTGCTCCCAGAAGACTGGGAGCATGAACTTGCCAGCGGAGGGCTGCACCCTTTCCTTCTTGGGAGGTGGTGAGTCCAAGTGCTTCCACTGCATTGACTGGGCTTTGGTCTCTGGATCATAGTGATGGACCCAGGTTTCATCCTGTGGAACCAGTCTTTTGAAAAACTTTGACTCATCTTCTCGGCACATCTCCAAATTCATCCTCGAGCACTCGACGCGTTCTTGCTTCTGGAATGGTGTGAGCAACCTGGGAATCCATCTGGCGGACACCTTGTGCATATGCAAATGGTCATGAATGATAGTTTCCACATATCTTGTACTAATCTTGACATCTTGGCTATTTGGCGAATAGTAATGTGCCAATCTTCCAAAAGTGCAGCCTCAACTTGACGGACAGATGCCTCATCAATGGCAGAAGTGGGCGACCAGGTCTGGGAGCTGTTTCAACAGACTTCCGGTCATGTTTGAATTCACGATGCCAGCGTTTTACAACGTCATATGATGGAGCATTATCACCATAAGTGTCTTTCATTTCATCAAAAGTCTCCTGTGGTGTGCATCCTTTCAAATACAAAAACTGGATCACTGCTCGACATTCAACAGGCTCCATTTCACACCTGTTGCAGTTCAAACACCTGTAAAACAAAAACCACAATTAGTTCAGAGCTGTAATTTGCCAAATAACCCGTAGAGATGTAAATCATTGCACCAGCAAAATTTCAGCTAGATCAGACAACTGGAAGTGGGTCAGGGGCGCTACTAATTGCACGCCCCTCGTATAATATACATTATGCTGGGGACCACAGTCGTTTTCTATGTTGGAAAATCTACAGTAAGTTGAGAGCAGAAGGGTTCCAATACTTAATGGTGAACCACAGTCTTAATTTCGTAAGCTTTTACAATAAAAACTATAACAAATCATATGAAAAGGATATCCCTCTTTCCCGTCGGCTGATACACTTCATTCTACAGAAAATATTAATTAGGAAACAACCTTTCCTCCTAATCCTAACAGGAGAAAGGATTACATAAAAAATTCTTCTTACTAAATAAAGTTTCAACAAAAAAAACTTTTCTAAGAAGAAATATTTTTTGTAAAAACAAATAAATATTTATTCATGAAACTTAGAATAGGTTGATGCCATATTTTTTTTTTATTTTACATCGCAATTGCTATAGGATAATTATTGTTCTTTTTTTCTAGTATTTTAGCATTTGATCAACGGTCGGCATATTCCAGCGGTTTATGTGAGCTGCTGAGATATAAGAATTAGCAACATAATTTTGGGAGTTAACCTTGTCATCCGAAAAAATGTAAAAGTAGAGACCTGATTATAAAAAAATATATATATATTCCGGTTTGAGATGTTCAAAAGTCGGGACGAATAAAGACAACGAGGTTGTTAGATAGTGCTCAATAAAAAAAGCAAAATATTTATTTTATTAATTATTTGAGGGTAAACAGTTACATATGGTCGCTACAAATAGCCATCTGTTTCAGTCAATGAGACTTCCCCAGGCGACGTCACAAAGAAAATGAAAAAAAAAGAAAGAAAAACCTTTTTTTCATTTTCTTTGTGGCGTCGAGGGGTTCCGGGTCGCCTAAGGAAGTCTCATTGACTGAAACAGATGGCTATTTGTAGCGACCATATTAAGTTTACCCTCAAATAATTAATAAATCATATATATATTAAATATATAATATATATTTAATATATAATGCAATATATTATATATATATATATATATTAAACATAATATAATATTATATACATATATATCTATTTATCTATTTATCTATCTATGTATGTATATATATATATGTATATCATTCTTGATTCACTTATATTTCCTTTTTATATATACAAATCCTTATTCAAGAATCTCAATGTAATTACAGAGCCCATAAGTAATAACTGCAAAAAATCTATGTCCAAATTTCATGATGGGGACCATCTTACTATGTATTCGTTTAATTCAATTGAAATTTCATGAGAAGTCTAAAATGACGTAATGTAAGCAAACAATAAGGTAATTGCAGCTTCTCTTCTATTTTTCGGATTTTATAATCATGCTCAAACGCATTTTATTTCCTTTTGGTCGATTGATAGTAGCTATTTCTTCTGATGGGTTAAGGGCAAAATAGATTCATTGATTAACACAATAATTAAGTGAATGATTTTGTGCTACGAAACAGATATTGTCAACAAGTGTAAATGTCAACTGAATTAAAGGAATAAATTTAAGATGATGAACATCATGTAATTTGATATATAGACTTTTGTCATTTATTATATATATATACATATATATATATATATATATATATATATATATATATATATATATATATATATATATATACAGGGTGTCAACAAATTCTGGCTACATTATGTAGCCAGACTTTGTGGAAGCATCCTGTAGATTAGGCAGGCAGACTTTGTGCCCACCCTGTATACACACACACACACACACACACACATACACACGTGAATATATATATATATATATATATATATATATATATATATATATATATATACACTTGTTCCCGATATTATTCATACCCCTCGGATCTTTGAGATTTCTATAAGAATATTGCTCAAACCAGAAGGTAGACAATATTAAAGGGATTTCAAACAATAAATCAAGCATAAGCATTTAATTTAAACTCAACAAATAAATAAATTATGCAAGTTTGAAACATTATACAAAGAAAAACAATAATGGCACTAGTTCAAAATTATTCATACTTCTCTTACTAATAGTCAATAGCATGCCCTTTATTCTTAATAACTGCCTGTAACCGTTTTGGATATTTATCAACAAGGTTTTTACAAGCATCAACACTGATTTTTTACCATTCTTCAATGCAGTAGTTCTCCAATTCCCTCAAATTTCTAGGTTTCCGCTTTTTAACCTCAGTTTTCAATATGTGCCAGAGGTTTTTTGATAGGGTTCAGGTCGGGACTCTGGCTAGGCCATTCCAAAACATTAATTTGATTATCCCCAAACCATTTCTTGACTATTTTGGCAGTATGTTTTGGATCATTATCCTGTTGAAGGACCCAGTTTGGTCCTAAATGGAGCTTCTCCTCATCCTGTCTAATGTTTTTCTGGAGTATCTCCAAATATTGCTCCTTCTTCATGGTTCCATCTATCTTGACCAAACTACCTGGACCACTAGCCGAAAAGGAACCCCAAAACATTAGGCTACCACCACCATGTTTCACCGTGGGTATGGTGTTCTTTGGGTTGTAAGCTTCTCCTTTCTTCCTCCAAACGTAAGAAGCATCCATATGGCCAAACAATTCAATTTTTGTTTCGTCAGTCCACAAAATACTTTAGAAAACGGACTCTGGAGAATTCACATGGGTCCTAGCAAACTTTAGACGTGCTGCAAGGTGTTTTCCGGTGTGCAATGGAGTCCTTCTTGGTCTTCTTCCTTTCAGACCATTTTCATGCAGAGTCCTTTGCAATGTTTGCCTTGATATTTTTATGCCAGAAGACTCCAGATTTTCTAAAATGTCCTTAGTAGTGGTGGTTGGATTTGCATTAACACTTCTTACAATATTCCTGGTGGCTCTAGCAGACAGTTTCCTTTTCCTTCCTCTACCAATCAAGTTGTTTGTTGTGTGGTGGTTCTGGAATTTTTGGATGATGCTCTGTACTGTTGCTGTAGGGACCTCAAATTTCTTGGAAATTGACTTGTAACCTAAACCATCCTTATGTGAATTCACAATTTTAGTACTAAGATCATTACTAAGCTCTTTTTTCTTCCCCATTCTAATAATTTTTATTCTTTTATTGGTTTTCAGTTGATATCATTTTAATTTCTGAAAAATGCAAAAAACGAAATGAAATTAATCAAAGGTTGTATAAAAGCATTCAAAATAAGAATCAAACAGGAAACAAACAGTCAGAAACTCGATTAATACTAAAAAGTAAGGGGGTATGATTATTTTTGAACATTGCAGATTTTATAAATAGCTGTATATTTCTTTTATTACAAGTATCCCGAGATTTTAAAATGACGAAAATGATCAGAAGAGGTTTATTAAGAATATGTATCAATATGGACGTAAACAATAAATTCTTACAAAGTTACACCTAATAAACTCAATTTTCAAGGAGGGGTATGAATAATATCGGGCACAAGTGTATATATATATATATATCTGAACAGAGTGCCCATAAAGTCTGGCTACATAATGTAGCCAGACTTTGTGGACACACTGTATATAGCATTTATTCATTTTATATATGCATATATATATATATATATATATATATATATATATATATATTGATCATATTTGTATAAAATAAATAGATGTACCTCTGATCTAAAATGCAATACGTATATCAAATCTGTTGCCCAGGTTGCTGGAAAAATGATAGGATCCTTCTATCGATTCAGTAGATACAATACTCTACTTAAGTAAGAGCCAGGTACGTTCAAGGATAGAATGTTGCTGTCACATGTGGGCAGGAGCAGCTAGGAAGACCTTATCTTGCCTTGACAGAGTTCCGAATAGACTTCGTAGCCTAGTGGGGGATGCCCTTTTCTCTTCCATTCAACCTTTTTCTCACAGAAGAGACGTTGCGAGCCTGTCTCTGTTTTATTGTTAGTTTCATGGCAAGTGCTCTTCTGAGCTCCAATCTATGCCTCCCATCGCCAAACATTCATGAGCAACACTCGTTTAGCTGTAAACACTATCAATAATTTTTCCCGCTCTTTATCTGTGTCTAAACTTAAACATAGATTCCATGAACAAAGATTCTTTCTTAGAACTAAACACCTGTGGAACTCTCTTTCGATTAATGCTTTTCAGTTGACTACAATTTAGTCGTCTTCAAGCCCAGTGTAAACAAGTTCTTGATGGGCCGTTCCCCTTAAGTAATCCAATTTTACCAAATTTACACTACTAACGATTACTATGATATTGTCCTTTTTACCACTGTACACTCTTTAACTTTCATCCTCGAGAGGCCCCTGAGCTTTGATAAGTGTTGATTCTCTTGTAGAAAAATAAGAATATGTCTAAATTTGTCCGTATATGATAATCAATAAGTTAATTATTGTTCCATGTATGCAAATGTATTTCCAATAGAATGATTACGTTGATACTTATACAAATGATAAGTGAATTACCAGTTGAGACAATAACATTGTTATAAGCTTAGAGATATTGTAATTACAATTAATCCTATTATTATCATTGTTACAATCGTCAGTATTTTAAGTAGCAATGACGGAAGACCACAAATTCAATGTAATATACAAAAAAACATACATACATACATGATGATTGCAATGTCTTGTCAGACGAGTGCCACTCCCTCAGACATTTAAAACCTATACGCCCAAACGTCTGAGGGAGTATCTATACAAATATGATGTTACAGAGTCTTAGCTTTGTACGACAGCTAAGTCTCTCGCTCGGTTCAAAATGTTGAGATCCAGCAACAAGCAAGAGCAAGATAGCCAGCAACAAATTAAACTGCAAACCAGCTTAATGCGGGTACTAGTCTTCCACTTTATTGTTTTTTTAATCAGAGATTTGCTTCTCCTAGAAAGGTTGCCTTCATCGCGGCTTACGGGAGCCCTCTCTACCCCAATACACATATACACACACAAATATACACGGTGCTAGTTGGCCGTTGACCCAGAAAAAGAGTTCATTCGCCCTTTGGAAGGTCTTGTTTTTAATCCTTCAGGGAGACTAGCCAGCCTCCTCACCAAACAAGTCTAAGGGAACCAGTTTAGTCGCCGGTGACCCGACCATGAAGCAGGTAGTACTGGGTTACATGGTACCAGTGGCATATGACATGACCTTACATACATACATACATACATACATACATACATACATATATACATACATACATAAATGCATAATGACAGCAAATTCGTTTTCGAACATTGCAATTACTTGATACAGCGAAAAAAACGATATACAGAAACACGAAGACGAATCAGTGATGGGCCGCGCGAAGGTGGCTTTTAAGCCCTGCCAAACTCTCGCATTCTTTGGCCCACATTGTGCAGACATGTGCGCCACTAGCAGCACGTTCTTGATGGTCACTTCTATGTATAATCATAAATACATAAATGCATATATATATATATATATATATATATATATATATACTTATAAATATATATATTTACGTATATATATAAAGGGAATTAGAACAGCAGTCTAAAGAACAGAGTGTATTTTAATGTAATAGTAAAATCACTAATGTAATTAAAATACAAGCAAAACAGTGCTCGTTGTAATGTAGATATATAATAAGCTCGATAGGCATATATATCTTATAGCTATTTTTATATTTAGTAAGATGATTGATAATTTATAATTAAAATTAAAATTAAAAATCGGTTTCATAAGGAGGAACACAAAAAAATCAATAAATTGTACGATCGTTTCGATGTTTTATTGAGATAGACACTAAGTCATGGACAATAATTTTAACATATAGTTTTTTGAAACAAAGTCTCCTCATCAGCAAAGATAGTGGGTGTATTTTTTTAAAGACACCAAAAATAAACCTTGTATTTTTTAAGTAAGGCAGATATATCTGGAAAATACTTAAATATAAAGTGTGTGAAAGCTCCTAGTAAGTAAATAATAATAATAATAATAATAATAATAATAATAATAAATAAATAAATAAATAAATAATAATATAAATAATAATAACCATGATAAATACTTATAATAATAATAATAGTAATTATGATGTCATTACTTATGTAAATATGTATTAGCTAATGAATGAAACAATTACTTTTGGCCATAATTGCATCACAATAAATATTACAGATGACTTATCGACAAGTATTTGAGAATTATCAAAGGTAAAGCTAATAAAGATATCACCAGATATCGAATAATCGGTTTAATGAAGTGTTTATATTTTTTTTTCTTGCGCCATGATGCTGGTATGCCTACATAATGTATTTATATCAGTGTTGATTTACACACATTGTAAGATAAATAGACGGATAGATAGATAGATAGATAGATAGATAGATAATACATAGATAGATAATTTATAGAAAGATAAGTAGATATAGAAATGCGATAGATGATGAGATATGATATTTCTTCTCTGCAATTACATAAATGCAACTTTGTGTGTGTGAGAGAGTTCGTTCCTCATAGACTCTAAAACGGCTGCGCTTATCTATTGCAAATGTAACACAAAATTAATTTATATATCTGGCAGTGTTCTTGGATAGTTTTTTTTTTCTTTTTTACAGAAATTCACCCGATAAGTATCGAAAATCGAAAATGGTCGATCCTAAAAGTATTTTTTTAAATATTTTATATATTTTGGGGATGAAAATATAATTTAAAAAAAAACATTAAAAATAAAATGAATAAAAAATAAAATAAATAACGACGAATTTAAAGCAATTATTTCGTAATTCTTTTTAACCTTGTAAAACTAAAAAGAATTAATTTAAACAATTACATTTTTTTCAATGAAAATTCTACACAACACATTGTTTTTTTTTTTTTCTGAATATTTTTATATAAATTATAAAGGAACAAATATAATTTTATTTGCATATTTTTTTTATTTTAAAAAGACTATATGATAAACAATAACTTACGGTCTCCTCTTAATATGACTTTTTCAAAATTATAAAATCTGAAACCCCAAACAGATAGCTATGTTATTTGGTTTGTGTTTTGAAAATTTTTAGGATGAAAATGTTATTTTTTTATTTTTTATAATTCTTAACTGATAAAAAGCAATTATGAAGGAAGGTCATTCGTTTTCCATTAACGTTTTCGATAATGATGTTTTTTTTATGAAACCGGATGTAAAAAGTAAATAATAATAATAATAATAATAATAGTAATAATAATAATAATAATAATAATAATAATAATAATAATAATAATAATAATAATAATAATAAAGGATAAAAATTACTACCAGAACATTAGCAGAAACTCGCCATGAAACAAGTGAACAACAGAAACTATTGTGCTTTGAAAGAAATAGCTTACCTTGTAGGCTTGTTTAGAATGCTATTTCCACTTTTGAAGTACTCCATTTCGGCTTCCAGTTAATATCAGTTATCAGGAGAAGAACACCAGCCGTTTCAGGGCCTTCCTCTTCTCCGTTTTTTTGTTTTCGTAGATTTGTATGGAATGGTGTTTATCGTTTTAAGGGGTATTTCATTTCTTAGATTATTTACCTGTAGACCTGTATATAATCGTGTTACACTGATAAATCGGACACAATACACCACTTGGAAGATAACACTCGACGCGTTATTATTGAAATACAGCCAAATTTATTGTAGAGTTTGTGATAATTAGACCTCCAGATTACGCCATATACGCATGGACCGCGGGGCTATATGCCGCATCAAAAGACACCATATATTAGCAAACTTTCACAAGAAACACTCGTCTATCTGTAAACACTATCAATAATTCCCCCACTCTTTATCTGTGCCTAAACCTAAACGTAGATTCCATGAACAAAGCTTCTTTCTTAGAACTGCACGCCTGTGGAATTGTCTTCCGTTTTCCTGCTTTCCGGCTGACTACAATATGGTTGTCTTCAAGTCTAACGTAAATAAGTTCTTGATGAGCCGTTCCATATAAGTTATCAAATTTACCAAATTTTCATTACTAATGATTACTATATTGTCCAATTTCTACTGTACACTCTTTAACCCTTATCCTTGAGTGGCCTCTTGGCCTTGATAATGTGGTGATGCCTATGTAAAAATATATATATATATATATATATATATATATATATATATATATTATATATATGGCGATTAAGTTACACTGAATATTCCGCGTTTCATCAACTCTAGGACTCTTCAGGCTTTTGCTCATAAGCCTGAAGAGCCCTAGAGTGGATGAAACGCGGAATATTCAGTGAAACTTAATCGCCATATACATTTTATAACTTACTAACTAGCTCTACCTACGTATTGAGCACATTTGAAGTAAATACTTAAAGTTTACGCATAAAGTATACTTTCGTATATTAATTTTATGTGAGTAAATGAAGTAGTTATATATATATATATATATATATATATATATATATATATATGGATATATATAAATATATAGTATTTTTAAAATATAATTATCCACTGACATCTGTTTTGTCGTCTGCGACTCATTAGAGTGGCAGAATCTAGCGAGATTCGAAATCAGGCCCCCATGATTAGAAGCCTGAACATGTATATATATATATATATATATATATATATATATATATATAGAGAGAGAGAGAGAGAGAGAGAGAGAGAGAGAGAGACTTATATGTAATATACTGAGTTCGTGTAATTCAGTAAATTTTCATATACCAATAGGTTTTAAGCCAAAAAAGGGCTGACTTAAGGATTAAGCTACAAAATTAACACATTTCATAATTGAGCATTAATATACTATGCGTGCAAAATCAAGACTTCAAGACAAGGTGTTGATAGCAACGAAAAGTGTATTTAATTTTATGTTACAATTGTTTCAATGTCCAGTTCGACGGTTTCAATCATTATATCGTTTGAAAATTTTCAAAGACCAGCATTTCTTCAGACTTTATGAATAAACACACTTTTGGCAATGTAGCATTTCTATAATAGAAAGAAAAAAGAGGGGGAATCCCTAACGGGAAAAACATTCGAGAAACATTTACCTTGGTTGTGGCTACGGAAAAGCCCATTTAAATGTTAATGTATCGCCTAATTTTCGTATTCTTATTTAAGAACAGAGTTATGTGAAGTTTCTACGGGGAGCCCTAAGCCATTTAAAAAAGAAAACAATTTTTTTTTAAATACATCCCATTTGTTGGGTTCCTAAATTCCTTTATTTCCCGATGATTGATTTTTTGTAAAAAGAATTTTTTTCAATTTGGTATCTATATTTATATTATGTTCGCAATAACCTTGTAAGGATGTTATGGTTAGTTTTAGTTTCGTATTAGTGGCAAGTAATGTTTATAGATTATCGTTTTATTGGTACAATGCTATAAGACCATTTCAGGTTTAGAATTTGATTGAATATGAGAATAAAGTAAAATGCGTGTATTAAATTTATATAAACTTTGTAGGACATTTCGGGTGAAGTGTTCTAAACTATATATATATATATATATATATATATATATATATATATATATATATATATATATATATATAGTTTTTAGGCCTTAGGTTAAGGGTGAACGTGACACTGTTCATCTGCATCTCCCAGATGTCTCAATTAATTTAATAAGGAAATAATTTTACTTATGTAGTCTCTCTCTTTAAGACTATTCTCTCAAATAAAACCTTGATGAATTCAGCGAATGTTTTTTCTATTTATGCATGATAAGTTTATTTGTCTGGTTAAACAAATAAAACGCTCACGGCCACTTATAAAAACTACGCCCATGAAACGCGGTAAAGAAAAATAGCGACGACGCAGAGAAATATAAGAAACCTTATAAACACCTTCGGATAAAAAAGACATTTGATTTGCTGGTCGCTCATGAGTAAAAACATGTCAATATTATAATGAAATAACTTTATGACTACGTTTAACTCTTGCCCTGAAAACTCATATAAAAAAGAAATAAAACACTTTTATATGACACAGACGGATGAAAAATATACCATTTCTTTTTATTTAAGAGCACAAATAAACTGTACTACTTTACATGTATTACGGAAATTCCTTCTTTTCATCAGTATCAAAGTGTAGTATCTGATCCAATTAAATGATGTACCATTGTCCGCGAACCAACTCACGTTGTGTGCAGTTTCAGCCGCAAAGTACACCAAGACGAAGGAAATGAAATAACTCCAACTCGCTTAGGCTTTGTAACAACAATATTTATTTCCTCCTTCTTTCTTTATCGCTGTGACTTATCTTACGTGCCCATATTCTCGAGCGCCATTCACGGTTCATACGTGATCGCGAATGTTATTGAGTCTCTCACGTGATCATTCTCTTTCTCTATACTTTTGTAGTCTTTGTTTTCTTTATCGGTGACGTTATTTCGCATGCTATACTATCATTATATAAACATATTTAATTTCATTTCAAAATTCTAAACATTGGGAAAATTTTAAGCAGAAGGTACCAGAGTAAATGTTGTAATATGGTGATTTAAAATTCTAATTAAGAGTAAGGTAGACACTTTGTAGTTATCGTAATGACGGATGACCAACGACATTCATTTTGCTCACGCTTTTGAATGGCTCGTTTGTTTTAAATAATTTTTTTATTATTTATTAATTTCTGCAAAAAATATTTCCAAGTGTAGTATCAGTTTCAACGAAATTATTGTGTATTTATATTTTTGAAGAATAAAATTTTAATCATTGTGGAAATTTTAAGTCGGACAATTCTTGAAGTAAGTGTTGTATTTTGGTGATTGATGATTCTATATTAACATAGTTAAGAGTAAGATATGCATTTTATTTTTTTTTATTATTGTGATCGAGGATGACAAACGACACCCAATCTCCCTCAAATTTTAATGGCTTTGTGCCTAATTTGTTATTTATGTAACATTTTTGTATATTGCTGCAAATAAAAATTGTAAAGTGTAATACCTGTTCTGATACCACTCTTCATCTTTTCTGACCTCAGTCAGTAAAGAGTAAATCCTTCTAAACTGAGATGATGTTTATTTTTGTCCCAATCCAGAATGCCATTCCTAAATGGGGAGAAGCGTTGGAATTCCTTCTTCAATAAAAAAAAAAAAACAGTCTTGTATCAAACTGCGCCCTTGTGTTGAAGCGATTGCAAAGAGATTCATTGTCTGCTAGTTTGAATACTTCAAAATTACTTTGGAATTTCGAAGTGTTACGATGGTAGTAAACACGTGGCGGACATTTTTGTTTACACGTTTAATAATAATAGAATTATAATGGCTGGTTTTATTTCTTTTATCCTGCCATTTTCTCATTCAATCGGGCAGATATAATATCTGGTTCTTGTCCAGAATTCTCCCTATATTAAAACTCTTTTATTTATTATTTGTATAATGTACGTACTTGTGACGAAATGAAAACATCATGTTCCAAAAATAACGTAAATTGATCAAGTAATCTTAATTTTAAAAAGAAAATCATTTTAAGCGATTCATAAGAATTCGTAGGAATTACAAAAAAATATTGTAAGTTTTAATTATTGTTGTTAACTCCTTGTTTCTTTAGAATTTCATTTATTTTTGAAAATAGCGACTAAGGCAGTCTTCTTTCAGATACTCATAAAATTTGATTTTTTTTTATTTAAAAATAAACTACATGAATAATTTGTGTGATTTTTGGAACATGACATTTTTGTTTCGTCACGGGTACATATATCATACATATTTTTGTTTATTTTTTCTTTATTTATTTATTTTTATTTTATTTAATTATTATTATTTTATTTTTATTTACTTATTTTTATTTATTTATTTTTTGCATATAGGGGAAATTCTTAACAAGAATCTAGTGCCACTATTTGGATCGAATTAACATTTAAAAACAAAAGCAAAAAAAAAAAGCCAAGTACTATAGTTTATTTGTCTTCCTTAAAACCAAAAGGAAAACATTTCCTTTCCTACGCGCCACTGCCATATAAAAGAACCAGCACTTTAATAAAGGATAGATTTTCATCCAGAACGCCCTCCAGTGTCAATCTTCTTTTCAAGTATTTTCTTATATTAAATATGTTTCTTTTTTCTTTGATAAACAACCAAAAGTGTGAAGATTTTTTTTTCATTTATTACTTCGAGCTTTCGAGCTTATCGTCAGGATCAAAACGTTTATCTTTTGGATTTCTTGGGCAGCTTTTCAAAAACGTTTAACAGATATAAACGCGATATTATTTCCTTGTTTGCGTTTGTCTTTCGTTTTTTTTTTTCCTGTTTTTTTTTCTTCTGTTTTGCTTGTTTGTTTTATTTGTTCCTGTTTTCGATTCATACTTGCGTCCCTATGAGAGAACTTGTCGGTCGGTCCGCCATGCTTAAATTCGAAATAGCATTTTCGTCGGTCGTTCATGTTCTAGTTAGAAACATCATTTTCGTCGGTTTGTCGTGCGTAAGATTGAAATATCATTTGCGTTGGTTTGTAAGGCTTGTTTAAAACATCACTTTTCTCAGTCGGTCAGCTTAAATCCGGAATATCACTTTAGTCGGTTTGTCATGCCCCTTAGTCTGCCACGCTTAAATTTGAAACAACATTTTCGTCGGTCGGCCATGCGCAATTTTGGCATAGCAGTTTTTAGGTTTATCATACTAAAGTTTTGAATAACATTTTCGTCGGTTAGTTAAGCTTAAGTTTGAAATAGCATTTCTATGGGTTTGTCATGCTTAAATTTGAAAAAGCATTTTTGTTGATCTGTCACGCTTAAGTTGGAAATAGCATTTTCGTTAGTTCGTTACGCTTGATTTTAACAGAATCTTTGTTGGTCGGTAACACTTAAGTTTGAAATAGCATTTAGTTCGTTGGTCAGGCTTAAATTTGAAATAATATTTTTGCCGGTTTGTTACACATAAGTTTATAAAAACATTTTCGTTGGTTTGGCATGGTTAAACTTTAAACAACATTTTCATTGGTCTGTCAAACTTAAGTTTAAAATGGCAATTTGCAATGCTTCTACGCACATCTATAGATATCTCTGTTCTTAGCGTTTTCACGTTTACGTTTCAGAAAACAGCTCTTCATTGAACGGACGCAACTTAATTATTATTGAAAAATATAAATGATTGTATATTGCAATTAAAATGTCTTCGTGATAACGACTCTCGACACCCCAGCATCTATAGTTCAGTTTTTTCGATTTTCATTCTTCTTCTTCTTCTTCTTCGTCTTTCTTTATTTTTGTTTTCCTTTCATTTCCTTCTGTTCTTGTTCCTTTATTCTTTTTTCTTCTACCTGTCTTCTTTTTTTTTCTTTCTTTCTTTCATCATCGTCGTCGTCGTCGTCGTCGTCGTCATCATCATCATCATCATCATCATCATCATCATCGCAGATTCCATATTTCGATTATAGCTAATCGTTTTCATTATTGATATTACCATTATCAAGAATATTCTTCATTATCATCAACTTCACCATGACTACTGAAGGTTCGGGGAAAATAACGGGTAATTAAGTTGTATTATTATCATTATTATTATTATTATTATTATTATTATTATTATTAGTATTATTATTATTATTATTGTTGTTGTTGTTGCTGTTGTTGTTGTTGTTGTTGTTTTTTATTATTATCATTTGGAATTTAATGAAATATATTATTTTTTATTATCTTTATTCAATAAAAAGCAATTAGAAATATTCCATTTTTTGTTCATTTCCACTATTAATATCATTCCTTATTTCGTTCTTTAAAACTGAACTTAATTCTGTTCGTCAATATAAATGCAATATATAATGCATTATATTATATTATTATTATTATTATGAGCAGTAGTAGTAGTAGTAGTAGTAGTAGTAGTCACTAGTAGTTCTCACACAGGTCATCATCAGAGATTATTCATTCACAACAACGGTTAATGTTCCGAAGAGGATGACAAGTTCCCCCAGATTTCTAGTACTTTCGATAACCTTTGCAAATGAGCGGTCCAGAATATCTTACTAGGGAATGTTCATGTGGTTACACCTTTTATTAGGTTCCTAATATATAATTAAGTTTCTATGAGTTTTATTGTTCTTAAGTATTCTTTTCCAATTTTCTCTTTTATTTCTGTTGGTGTATGCTTCCAGAACTCTCAAATATTTATAGGTGCCACGTTCGCCTCTTCCCTTTGCTGGGAAATTCAATACCTTCCACTGCCTCCAGGTTTCCCGTTCTTATAACTAGTAGTGTGCAATTTTTCATACCGAATTCTATTCGGATATCTTGGCTGAAGATTTTGCTCGTGTTTACTATAGGACATTCATGAAACTCTAGTCCCCTTCGAAGTAATCTCCTCCGGCTGCAATGCACTTATTGTACTGTTCCAACAACTTCTGGAAAGCTCCATGGAAGTCCTATTGTGTGAACCTGTCGAGGACCCTCGTCACAGACTTTTTCATCTCTTCAATTATTTCATAAAGACAGCCTCTAAGGCTTTTATTGAACTTAGGGAATGGCCGAAAGTCACAGGGAGCAAGATCTGAACAATAGGGAGAGTGAGGAACTGTCTTGATGCCCGTGTTGATCAAATGGTCTATGACTAGGATGGACTGGTGGACTGGTGCATTGTCCTGGTGGAAACTCCACTGACCTAATTTAAAGAGTGCTGGTCTCTTCGGACCTAATCTTTTCCTGAACTCCCTTAAAACCTCAGGATAGTATTCCTTGTTGATTGCCTATCCACTGAGAACCCAATGCATGTAGATCATGCCAATGCTGTCAAAAAAGGATCATCTTTTTGGATTTGCTTTCTGTGGTCTTCTTAGGTCTGGGAGAGCTAGGATGTTTTCACTGGGAACTCTGTCTCTTGGTGTCATAGCAGTAGATTCGGCTTTCGTCGCAGGTCACCAGAGCATCAAGAACGGTGGGATCTGAATTGATCAGCTCGACCATAACTCTGCTGTTATGATAACGTTTTTCTTTCTGATTTTCTCTGAGGACCTTTGGAACAAACTTTACGCAAATCTTCCACATCTCCTGTTTCTCACGAATCATTATGTGTACAGTTCCCACACTGACATCAAACTGTGCACTTACTGTCGCTATAGACACACGACGGTCCTTATCCATGAAATTCTTTATTTGGCCAATCATCTCTGGTGTTCTGACTTTCTTTACTAGTCCCTCATCACTCATCATCTCTCACAGACTCCTTGAATCTCTATGTCACTCAAAAAATGATGCTCGATTCATGATAGATAGACCAAAAGCAGTTTGAAGTATTCCATACGTTTCTGTAGCATTTGTCCAAGTTTAAAACAGAATTTCATTGTATATCGGCTTTTTAAAGTGTCTTCACATCCAGATTGCAATTTTGAAATTCACCAGCTGTGACAATCAAGCCTTAGTAGGGTGTATTCCAATTCCTTCTGTAGCTGTTCATTTGACCCTGAAATCATAAAAATTGGGCAGTCATCTCATAGCATGTATAGCAAAAAAAAAACATACTGAATTTTCAATGGCTGTACAAAAATGTCAAGAAACTTATTTAAGGCACCTCGTATATCTGGTCTGGCATTTCCTTAGTATATTGTTAAAGGACATCATGGTTATAATTACCAGTATAATAGGGAATCAACATTTTCAATAAAATCAATAATCTTGTCTGGTATTTTGTATATACCGTCAAGTTTTTTTTATTATTATTCAGCTTGAGGGATCCTGTTGTACGCTTTCTTGCAGTCGATCCATGCCATGGATATATTTTATTTTCTACTTTTGACCTCTTTCCGGATCTTTTAGTTTATACATAGTAAATCATGCGTTCCTTTTTTTCTCTTCCTTTTTAGTTTTATTTTTTATTTCTGTTGATCTGATGGTGTCTGCTTCCAAGATTTCCAAATATGCGTAGGTGTCTTGTTCGCTTAGTATCCTAATCTCTGCTTGTTTTAGTAGTTCCATACTTTCTGTTGCATCAAGCTACCCCCTTCTTATTACTAGCAGTGCACATTTTCCATTCAGAATTCCATTCAGATATCCTGGCTGAAGATGTTGATTGTGTTTATTAGCGTCTCTAGTTCCTTTATATTTCTAGTGAAAAGTTTCAGCTCGTCCATATACATTAGGTCGTTCATGCCTTCATCTGTATTAGTAAGCTTTTATTCGGCTTGGAATTTTCTTAGTATATAGTTAAGGAGCATCATGGCTATGATGAACAGTAATGGTGATAGGAAATCTCTTTAAAAGACACCTCTTAGTATTTTATTCTTAGTTATGTATTACCCATCAGTTGTCCGTTTAAGCCCCCATGTTCTCATTGCCTTGTTAATCAAATTGATAATTTTACCTGGTATTTTGTAATTTCTCAATCTTTTTATTATTCACGCTTGAGGGATCCTGTTGTACGCGTTCTTGTAGTCGATCCATGCCATGAATATATTCTATTTTCTACTTTGACCTCTTTCAGGATCTTTTAGTTTATATACAGTAAATCGTGCGTTCCGTTTTTTTCTTTTTTTTTTCGCCTTGCTTTTGTTCTTCGGAAAGTAGTTCACGATTATTAAAGGAGTGGTAAATTTTTTCTCTTAGTTGTGCTGTTAAAATTTCCCATACGGTTGGTAAGCAAGTTATAGGCCTATAGTTGCTGGAAGATGTTCCCTTTTCTGTGTGTGTTTTTGTATCAGTGTGGTTCTATCTCTTGTAAGCCATTCTTACTTTGTGAATACATCTTTTCTGATTTTGAATAATTCATTTATGTAGAGTTGTAGAATTTTATGTACCAGTATGTGTGTATTCCGTCGTGAACTGATGCTCTTCAGTTTGTGACTTTTTTTAGGGTGGTGCTGAATGCTTCATTGCCGATTGCTGCCCCTTCTTTGATTTACTGTAACACTTCTTTGATGCATTTCGGCTATTCCGCATTGCCGTTGTTATTTTATCACACTTGCTATATCTTTCACCATTAGAGTTTTGTTTCTGTCCGATTTTTTCTGTTTTTTGTTCTTCTTTCGTTTACATTTTTCTAAAATTGGCTTTCGTTGTTATCAAATATCCACTTTTGCTTGCATTGTTCAGATTTGTATTTGTGTCGTCTTCACCTTCATAATATTGTTGCTTTCATTTGCTTTAGTTTTCCATGTCTCCTGTTTAGCCTCTCCCTGTGAGAGATATACCCAAATTTCTGTCCTCTCTTGTTCTCTTTCATCATTTTTTTAAGTTTCTTGATCTGGGCA
This sequence comes from Euprymna scolopes, assembly GCF_053919585.1. NCBI lineage: Eukaryota > Metazoa > Mollusca > Cephalopoda > Sepiida > Sepiolidae > Euprymna > Euprymna scolopes. The sequence continues at coordinate 41,091,910 of NC_136524.1, read as the reverse complement.
CCGAACCTGAGTTCTCATCCAGCCATTTTCTTTTTCTGGCTTTGTTTCTACCTAAACTTTCATACTTACCGTTTTAGCACCTGCATAAATTAAATTATTAAAAGTCTGTAATAGTCACTGTTGGGTTTGTTGGAAGGGGTTTGTTACCTGTTTCTGTTTCTAGGTTTAAGTATTTCCACTCTTGGTTTCTTAGGGATTGGAGTTTGTTTTGTTTTTATTTTCGTTCATAAGTTGTTTGATATTTACTACCTCAGTTTCCTTTTCATTCTCAGTTCTGTTGTTTTGTAATTACCTGTGTCCATATTCTGAGCGTTTATGTTTTTGTAGATCTTCCGCTTGTGGGGTTTCTGCCTGGTGGTATCCATTAGGGGTCGTTTCTTAATCTGTTTCACTGTTTATCTTTCGTCGTGTTTCTATTAGCTAAAGCTTGGAAAGCCTACCTTTCTTGAGCATCGCGTTCGCTTGGGTTGCAATTCTTTGTTCCGTATGATTGTAGTTAGTAGATATGTCCCATATCCCTTTCATTCGCATTGTTCTTTAGGGTGGTTTCTGTGATAGCACTCCATTATCAGATTGTTCTATTTTGTTGGGTATTTCTTCCTCCGGATTTTGCCTTATGATGGTTATTTTTGCTATCCTGTATTTAATCTGTGCTGTGCTTCCTAAAATTAGAACGGTCTTTACCACTTTGGTAGCTGTAATAGTCTTATTCCTGAAATTCAAAGAGTCAGCATTCAGGGACCATTAATGCCAAATTTCATCAAGATTGGTCCGGGGGACGTGGATAGCGGAGCGTGATCTGATTCAAATTCACAAAGAAGTTGGCCGGTGCCATGGTGGCACTTATGTGTATTAGTGTCCGCATTCAAATGTTTTCCTTATTATTTCAGCCGTTTTTATTTTCTCATCCATCTTTCTGATTCCAATTTCTCTATTCTTTTTTCGCATTCTTTCAGAAATGTTCCTTGTGCTCTTACAACTATTAGTATTGTCCTGGCTCTCTTTATTTTCCATATCGCTTGCAGGTTTTTGGGGCCAGTTTTATGTATTTCTTCGTTCTCCGTCTCCTTGATATTCAACCCCTGAAACGGCGAAATTATTATTATTATTATTATTATTATTATTATTATTATTATTATTATTATTATTATTATTATTATTATTATTATTATTGGCTTACAAGGAGCTTCCGCCAGGTTATAAAGGATATCTCCTTAAAAACAGCCTTTCGTGTTCCTTGGGAGCTGGGTGACAACAAGTACCCCACCCCCCAGTTTTCCAGTACTCATTTTTTTCAAAGGAGCCACTGCTTATCAAGGCCCGGACCCCACTCGATGATAAGAGTTAATAAGTGTACAGTGGTCAATGGAACAATGTCGAAGTAATTGTTAGTAGTGGAAATTTGCCAAGGGGGGCATAGATTGGAGCTCAGACGATCACTCCCCATGAAAATAACGATAAAACAGAAACAGGCTCGCAACGTCTCTTCTGTGATAAAGAGGTTGCAAGGAAGAGAAAAAGGTATCTCCCACTAGGCTCGGAAGTCTATTTTGAACTTAGTCAAGGCAGGATAGGTTCTTTCTAGCAGCTCCTACCAAGATGTGCCAACAGTACTCCACGCTTGAACGTAACTGGCTCTCATATAGGTAGAGAATTTCATCAGCAGTGAGATATCTACTGGATCGATAGAAGGATCGCACTATTATCCCAGCGACCTTGGCAACAGATTTGATATACGTGTTCCTTGTCAAAACATTGAGCCTCCTCAATATGAGAGCCATTCATTTCAATTGATGCCAGATGGGGATCAGGCCGTTGATTATATAAAGACAGAGGCTTGGTTTTAGATGCATTAAAAGTAACCAGCCACCTCTTTCCCCATTCATCACATGCTCAAGATCATAGGAGAGAGAATCAGAGAGTCTTTGATGTACGTCCATAGATGGTAGTCTCGTCAGCATAGATGTCTACGAATGATATAAGGATATTATTTGGAAGATCATTAATGCAGATTCGGAAGAGAGTTGGGCCCAGGATGGACCCCTGAGGGACTCCAGCATTAATACTGTGAGCTTCTGATATCTGCCCATCAACCACTACTCTTATGAACCTATCAGAGAGAAATGATTTAATAATTGAGAAAACATTTACAGCTATACCGTAACTGGAAATCTTGTGAAATAATCTTTATGCCATACCTTATCAAAAGCCTTTAATATGTCTAGAGCGATTGCCTAGAGGAGAAGCCTCCGTCGAGAGATTCGCTAATCCTATGAAATATAACTGTAAGTACATCTACTGTAGATCTAGCAGAACGGAAACCATATTGTATGTCACTAAGAAGTTTATTTTTGCTTATGTAGTTGACTACTTCTCTATTTAACACGGATTTCAGAAACTTACTTATGACGCAGAAGACTTATTAGTCTGTACTGAGAAGGACATAACCGATCACCTGAATTCTTAAATATAGGGCATACCGATGAGGTTTTTCAGGGTGTTGGGAAGCAATTTTCTTTAAGACAGCATTTAAACAGCTTTATAATTATGGGAGCTAGTTCTGGTTGAAGCTTTTTCAGCACGATAATATGAATGCCGTCAGGGCTGATTGCTTTACTGGAATCAAGGATTTTGATTAGCTTGGCAACATCCCGCACAGATATTTGTATGGCGCATAGAGTGTTTTCTGATATAGGAGGAAATACTCGGCGTTGGCGGTCTTGGTCACATAGGGTAGAATTAGCTGCAAAGTTATTGGCAAAGAGTTTGGCTTTGTCTGATGCTGACGAGATTACCTCAGGTCCATTTATGAGAGTTGGAATAGAGCACACGCTTCTGTTCAGGATTCTGTTTTGCTATTTGCTAAAACTGATGCGAACCAAGCTGCTGCTCAGCCACTTTGGACTTTATGGACTGAGCATACAGCTCTTTTGTGTTCTTTATTACTCTTTTACAGTGGTTGCTGGCAGTCCTGAAAGCAGTTTTAGTCCCAATACATCTATTACGTTGGAAGCAATGGAAACTATGATTTCTGCACGCAATGGCAGCAGCATATTCTGTAGAGAATTACGGTTGGCTGTTAGGTTTTAATTGGAATATTTTCGTGGGAATAAAACGATCTATACCTACAATTAACCATTCCGTCAGGTCTGATCCTATAGAGGACACATCCTTTTTAAACATGGAATGCAGAAGTAGATCTGATATAAATCTACAAAGCTATTCAGTCAGCCATAGTGTATCGATATACCGTACGATGGAGATTTTTTTGTCTTAACCAATACAACGGAGTGGTCGGAAGATCCCAGTGGAGATAGAACGGAAGATGAACATAGCTCAAAGCAAGTTGTTAGAAAAAGATCTAGGAAACTTGTATACTGGCCATCAGTGTCGGGCACACAGGTGGATTTGTGAACAATCTGATTTAGCCCATAAGCCATGGAGAAATCATGACAGAATTTCTCCTCATCATCTGTCTTGAGTGGGTTAACCATTCCACATTGTGAACATTGAAGTCTCCACATACATAAATATTAGCCCAAGAATAAGCAGATAGGACATGGTCAATTTTTTCAGATATGCTTTTAAGGATAGTAACTCCACTGTTGTGGGGGCAATCAAGAGCAAATATAAATGCAGTAGTTTGAGCAAGTGCAACCCGGAAACACATATCGGGTAAGTTAGAATCGTCTCTGGAGATGTCATTACCACATGGAAAGTCATCTTTAAGGTAGGCACATATTCCATGCCCATGTCTATCTTCGGGGTCAGATTTGGGAGTTAAGTATCCTTTACCTACGAACTCATCCAGAGAAATAGTCGGTCCAATGCCAGTTTCACTTAGGAATAATAGGTCTGGTTTAGTCTCCTGTACTTGGGGTTCAACCTCTGGAAGACCCCTGATGTTTGAGAAGGAGGCATGGTAGTGGGTGCCTACATTATTGGAAATCCGGCTTTAATCGTGTATTTTTCTGGAAAATTTTCATGATGGTGTTTTTGGGATTTGCGGAATAGGTCGACAGTTTTGCTTATAGCGGGACAGAGAGCGAAAGTAAGACAGAAAAAGAAATGAATAAATAACAATATTTTTGTAGCACATGATAAGGAAAACCTTTAACAATTACCCACAAATATGGTATCGAGAAGCCCCAGTACTTTGCATCTGTTGATAGGCCAGCCTCTTTAGTGGTTCGGGTCCCTGGATATCAGGCAGATAATGTCAGCCCAGATAAAGCATTTTCTACCAGCACCCTTACTAGTGACATGGCCACAATGATAGACATAGAAACAGAACATTTCCGACAACTCTGGCGACTGTTCGCACAAAATACTGCCAACCTAGAATACAGCTTTTTCTTCTCCCTTTGTCAGAAAAATCACTCATTAAAAATGAGGACTGAGGGACAAATTAGGAGAAGCGAGAGTTATGGGAGATGCCGATAATGCATCCACAATGCATTGTCTACTCTTCATTAAAAATGATAATATTAAGTATTGTACTTAATATAAGTCCAATTGACGTCTTTAAGGGGCAGTATGGAGATAGATACCCCTTTCACTAACTGAAAATACATAGAATTGTCGAATTTTTATGCAATATTTAAAATCAACTTGCTAGATATCAGTACAACCTCTTCTGATATCATTTGTAAATGAATTTGCACTATCGCAACATCCGCTTAGAATTGATTTCAATAAGTCTCCTCAAGTTCCCAGTTCTCTTCGCACTTGTCTAGTGTAGGTCTGGCCAGTGTTCTCTCCTCGATCTTTCTACTCTCCTTGACCCTTCTTGGCTATTTGGCATCCTTGGGGGGGCGATGATTGGATAATGGGAGGGGATGAGGGTGAGATGGAGAACTTATAGATATGGTTCTTCAATGTTCTTGGTTCCATGCTACGCTTCTTCCTTTTTTGTCTCGTCAGTAGTTCGTGAAGCCCGTGCATGTGGCTCATATGTATTAGTCTCCGCATTCAAGGATTTTCCTTAATATTTCAGCCGTTTTACTTAATGTTATTTGTTACAACTTTCCAGCCATATCTCTTATTCAAATTTCTCCCATTCTTTTTTCAAAGTTTTTCGGAATTGTTTCAAGTGCTCCTAATATTGTAGGTATTATTTGATTTTTTATCATCCAAATCTCTTTCAGCTCTCCGGCTAACTTTATATATTTGTTCCGTTTCTTATGTTGTTTGATATTTTACTATGTGGTCAGTTGGAACAGCAACGTCTACGATTTGGCAGGACTTTTTTTTCCTTTTTAATTATTACTACATACGGTCTTCTTGCTTGGATGGGTTTATCCGTTGGTATTTCCATGTCCTGTAGGATTTTGTGATTATCGTTTTCAATTTCTGTTGCTGGCTTATGCTTGTATTATTTGTCTCTGCGTCCAAGGTGCAGTTTTTTGGCACAATTCCCAGTGTACTGCCCTTCCTACTTGGTCGTGCCTGTTCTTGTATTACCTTTGAGCTAGTTTACTACATTCACTTACTATACGGTTTATCGTTTCGTCTCTTTGTCCACAGACTCTGCATTTGATGTTTTCTTGTAGTTGTCGATCTTTGCTTTGATGTGGTTGGTTCGTATCCAGTTATCTTGGGCTGCCGTTATTAGGGATTCAGTTTCTCGATTTACGTGTTCTTTTCACATCCATGCCCAAGTGTTTTCGGTATACTCATCTTTTGCTATCCTTATAAATCTTCTTTGTAATTGTTTTCTTTCCCATTTTTTCTTTTCTTGTTTTATTTTTTCTCTCTTTTCTGTTTTGTTTCTCGCTGCCATGATTATTGTTTCAGTGTTTTGCATTATGTATTCTTCTAGTTTTGTTTATGTCATTTATATAGTCTTTTATACATACCAGTCCCCTCCCGCCGTTTTTTTTCCGTTTCACGTATAGCCGGTCAACATCGTCCTTTAGGTGTAGTTCGTTGTTCATGGTCATGAGTTTCCTGGTCTTCTGATCGAGCTTTCTCAGTTCTTTCTTAGATCACCCTGTGAACGGCCCAGTGTATCTTACTAGTGATGCTGCTCATGTATTTACACCTTTTATTAGATTACTATTATTATTATTATTATTATTATTATTATTATTATTAATAATAATAATAATAATAATAATAATAATAATAATAATAATTCACTAGGAGTTTTAACACAAGTCATTATCATGTATGCTCACTGATATAGCCAGTGATACTCACCAGAGTCTGGGCATCAAGTCACGTTAGCATCTCAATACTCTCTATCTCTTGCAATGATCATTGGAAATGATTTTGTATTATGCCAACAACCGGTACAATTGATTACTCGCTGGCAACAAGCGGTGGTACTTTCTTTGATTTGGGTAGAAATGAACGTATCCAAGATACCAGTACTTTCCGCATCTTTCTAGTGGGGGGGGGGTCTGCTTAGTATTCTCCTTACTGTATTTCACCACACTCCTTGGTTATTCATGAGCATTTTATATTGTATTAGTAGAGGCTGATGCAATTACAGTTTTGATTTTGTTTTTCGTTTTGTTTGTTTTGTTTTTTTTAGGGTAAGTGTCATCTCACTCACCTTCAAATATTATTCACTGATAGTAACGAGTATTGTCCTGTAGTATTGGTGACAGCAAGTCTCTCCGGATTTCCAGCATTCTCAATCTCTTTCTATAAATCTTACAAATGATTTTGCGTTCTTGAACATCCGCTTGCTATTGATTTCTTGTTGGCAGTGAACGTCTGTTCTCAGTGGAGTTTGGATGGTTATAAGCGTCCCTTACATACGAATCCGCTTTTCACTTTTTCAGTGGAGGTCTGATTAGTGTTTACTATACTGCGTCTTTCCATCCTCCTTTACCCTTTACAACTATTTTGAGAGGTATAAGCCAAAACTGATGCTTTATCTATTTCTATTTTTTTTTAATTAATCTATTCATTACTTATTTTATTTAATCATTTATTTTATTATATATATATATTTTTTATTTATGTAAGATTGCTTTTTCAGTTTTAGTTCCCTTGGGTTCATCATCCACATCATCATCAGCATCAACATCAGCATCATCATCATCAGCAGCAGCAGCAACAACAACAACAACTACAAACAACAGCAGCAGTATCATTAATAAAAGAATATTGCAATTAGGTCATCCATCTAGCCGGCAAGTAGATAAAAAGACGGTAAATTAAAATATTGACACCCCGCCCAACCCTCCTCATTTGATAGCGCGAAACACATTGCACAAGTGTTACGAAATCATTAAATTGTTTTCATTTTAGTTCGGGATTCACCCTCGGGGAAATTAGTTCGTGGATGCAGGTATGAAATCCAACGCCAGTACCTTTACTATCGATCGCTTGATATCAGACTACTGGGGTGTATATGAAGGGATGATGTGGGTGGGTAGGGGGGTAAAGTGTAGAGAAGAAGGAGGTTCAGAGTATGAGTACGCTGTTTAGGGAGGCTGAAGGTCTAATGGGATGAAAAGAGGAAGGTAGTATGAAGATAATCTGGTGGGTGTGTATTATATGTAATGCGGGGGGGGGGGGATGCTGAAAGAACGTTGCATATCAGTGCGTGGGGGATAGTGGTAGTGGGAATCATGAGAGGGATACTGGCGTGAGAAGAAAGAAAAGATAAAACGGGGCGGTTGGAGCGGGGAAGGGGTAGAACTGGAAGCTGGAAAGTGTAAATAAAAATTAAGGAGACAGAGTGGTGAGATTTTTTTTTTTTTTTTTTTTTTGCTATAACAGATAAGAGGTACGCGAGATAATGAAGTTGCCGCTTTCATGGCGCAGTGGGAAAAACAAAGGACTGCGGGGTTTTAGGTTGTTAGTTCAATCTCAGGTGCAGGCTAGGTGAGGATCGGTACCCGGAGTCGAACTTCAAAGCTCCGTTGTGCGGCCCTTTATCACTCGCGGTTAGTCATATACTTGTAGATTTATAGATAAGCAAGTGATAGAAACGTCCGCATAAGATACAGTAAAGAATCAGGATCAGAGATGAATTGCAAAGATGGACACGCTATTAAATATTCTAGAAAAACAGAAGTGGGGTTAGATTTCATAAGTTGTTTTTTTTTTTTCCTATTTATCAATTTATTTATATCGTTTATTGTTCCCGGGTATTAGATAAATATCACTTAATAAACCTTGAAACATTATCTAGGTAGATGTTTACATTCTGCACAACTCAGCATGATGTGACACAAGGTCAGAAAGTAGGAATATCCAGCCAGCGCCCGTAAAGGAGAAGCAGTCTCTTAATATATGTATAATAATAATGTATATCAATTATCCAAATAAAAAGTTTGAGACAAATTGAAAACCGGTTATGAAACATTAATCTACTACACAATATGCTATACAAAAGAAAGAACACAGCCGGTTTAACCACTTCCGATACTTTTGAAAGCTAAGCCAGTAAACGAGAGAGAATGCGTGAAACGAGATTTCCTAATTTCTAGGCAGAAGATTGCGTTTCTTTCACGTTGATTAGAATAGTTTAAAGCAGAAATTAAGACACGTTTAAGCCAACAGAGCTAATATAATCGAGCAGCAAAATTATTATTATTATTATTATTATTATTATTATTATTATTATTATTATTACTAACCAAATATGCCTGGACTTATCCATCAGCATTCCCCGGTAGCGGCGCCTCAGGCAACAAGCGATAAACTTGTCCCACCAGAAAGCGGCAGACCTCAGTCCGACAGGTACTGGTTCAGTCCGGTTGGGCTAATTGTTAGGAAGGGATTCTTGACTGATATTTTCTGATCAGTTTTCAAGCAACCAAAGCAGCAAGGAGATCCATCCTCATCATCCAAAGAATGATATGAAAGTACATCATCTAGGTATCGTAAAATAAAACAATCAAGAGTAATTATTTAACGTATGGAGCCGTGAAGGTTAACTAATATCTTATGTCAAAGCACATACGTGTATTTAGTGAGCACGTGATCGATTACATTTTCCCCGAACAGGTTGTCAACATTTTGTGTGTTAGAAAGGGGGATTTAGTTCTCTCCTACCGCAGAAACTGTAACTCCAAGGTCTAGAAGTGAGATTGCGAAGTCAGCGCTCTCGAGGAGGAGCACTCTGACTCTACAAAAAGTGCCTACGCAACAGCCCCGTTGACATCCCCCGGTAGGGCGCCTTAGGTGATTAGCAATAACTCAACCCATTCTAAAAGAGAGAAGGCAAAGTGTGAGAAAGTGGACCTTCTAGAACTGTACAGGACCAGCATTACACCGCAACCAACAGGAACCAGGTCATTCCAGGAATCCTTTAATCTCTGCTGATTTTGGGGACCAAAGATAAAATCCCTAGCGGTGAAGGAACAGTCTTCTTGTTAGTTAACTTCACAGTGTTTTAATGTTTTACATCAGTTAATTGTTCACCCAAGGACCAATGCTAGTGAACATATTCAAAGAGTCAATGAGATGAAAGTACTGTGTGCATGACGTTTGCAAGCAGAACTGACTTTTGAAGTACGGTGCTGTTTTATGTGATTTCCAAGGAATTCAACTGTTTCTCAGAATTATCTGGAATTGGACAAGGCAGGCCTATGATGATTGGCACAATGGAAGTTTTCTTGTTTCACCACCTAGCAATCTCGAAGCTCAGTTTCTGATAGTTATCTAGTTTCTTATTCTTTTTGTCTGTTTAGTTGATGTCATTTGCGCAAGCCACATCAATAATTTGGCATCGTTTTGTATATTTATTCACAATTAAAATATCTGGTCTCCTATGAGTTATCTGTCTGTCACACTGAATCATGAAATCCCAAAAAATTTTTACTTCCTCATTTTCTAATGCCGCTTTTGAATGATGTTGGAACTACTTATTCCTCAACTGGATTCAAAATTTCTGGCACAAACCCCAATGCAGATATGCACACACTTTATCATAACGTCGTTTGTACTTGTTAACCAAGTGTCATCATCATCGGCGGTCACTCGTGTCCGAGTAAGACTGTCCTCCGTTGTAGCTTCTGTGGGTCCTCAGGTGAGTATAGAGCCCAATCCTAGGCCCAATTTTTCTTGTGCAATTTGGGCAGATAAAGGTAGTGGTGGAGGGGTGGGGTGGGGTGGGGTGTGTCTGGTTGATAATCTCTCCTTTCTGTGCTTGCGCTTATCCTCAGCAGCTTGATTTATGTCACTGCTATAAAGCGCAGCACCTTCGTTTACAGCGCTCCTCCATGCCAACCTGCTCCCAGCCACGTCCTCCCATGTCTCAAGGTCCATGTGAAACCGCTTTAATATTACTTTGATGTTGTCCTTATACCTCATCTTTTGGCCACCCTGGGTAAGCAAGTGTAGTACACGCACAAACAATGTATGACTATTTCAAGAATCACACCAGACAGCCTGCAATTATTATTATTATTATTATTATTATTATTATTATTATTATTATTATTATTATTATTATTATTATTATTTAGTCACTAGGAGTAGTCACACAAGCTACCATCAGAGAACAACTTCTGGTTTCTTTGAAGTCTCCTTACATTTCTAGTACTCTCAACTTCTTTCGATAATCTGTGCAACAAAATTTGCGTTATCGCAAGAGTCGCTTACCATTGATTATTCGGTTGCAGTGAACATTAATCTTCGCTGGAATTTTGGTCGCAATTAGCCTTTTTACGGTCTCATTCCTCTTTGCACTCAACCAGTGGAGATCTGGTTAGTATCTTCTCTCCTCGGTATTTCCATCCTCCTTGACCCTCCTCATTTGGTGTGGTGCCAGGTTATGGTGACATAAAAAGGGGAGCAGTATCTTCTAATTTTACTGTTGATTCCATGTGATGTTCCTTTGCGGTTTACAGCTGTGCCCGTTTCTGTGTGACCAGTTTGTTTCTATAGTTATTGCGTGTTAGTCTCCACATTCAAGGGTTTTCCCTAATATTTCTGCAGTTTTCATTATTCTTATCCGTTGTATCTTACGATCTATCCCTCTGGTTCCAATCTCTCCAATTCGCTTTTCAAAGTTTTTCGGTACCCTTCCTAGCGCTCCTCTTATTAGTGGTGTTAACTTGAATTTCTTCATTTTCCAGATCCCTTTGAGCTCTCTAGCCAGTTCAATGTATTTGCTCCTCTTTTCCGTTTCCTTAATTTTCACTGTGGTCTGCTGGAACAACAAAATCTGCAATCTGGCAGGACTTTTCCCTCTTGTTAATTATTTTGATATCTGGTTTTCTTGCGTGGATGGGTTTATCCGTTTATATATCCATGCCCCATAGGTCATGTGGCTATCATTTTCCAGTACTGCTGCCCGTTTGTGCTTGTACCATTTTTCTGGGAGTTCAAGATGCAATCTTTTGCATAACTGCCAGTGTATTGCCTTCCCCACTTGATCGTGTTTATCTTTATATTCTTGTTGAGCTAGTTTGCTGCATTCAATTATTATGTGGTTTATTTTTTCGTTTCTTTATCTACAGAGTCTGCATTTACTGTATTCTTGTGTTTTGTCGATCTTTGCTTTGATGTAGTGGATTCTAATCGCATTATCTTGTGCGACTGTCATTAGAGATTCACTTTCCCTGTTAAGGTTTCATTTAGCCATTTCCAAGTGTTTTCGTTGGTCTCATTTTTATCATCCTTATGAATCATGTAGCTGTTGTTCTTCCCATTTTTCTTTCCTCGCCTTATTCCTCTTTTTTTTTGTATTTTGTTTGTTTCTTCCGTGTCTCTTGCAGGAGTAATTATTGTTTCTGTGTCCTACTTTATGTATTTTTATCATGTATTTTTATCATTTTTTGTATTACTTACACAGTCTTCTATACAAATCAGCCCTTTTCCTCCATTATTCCTTTTCACATAGAGTCGGTCAGTATCATCGATTCGATGTAGTGCATTGTGCATTGTCACGAGTTTCCTGGTATTCTGGTCGAAATTCCTCAGTTCTTCTTTGCTCCAGCTTATAAACCGTCCAGAGTATCTTATTAGTGACATTGTCCACGTGGTTATTCTTTTAATTAGATTTCTACTATACAGTTTAGTTTCGATGAGTTTTCTTGTTCTCCAGTTTTCTCTTTAATTTCTGTTGCCTTGATGGTGTCTGCTGCCAGCATGCCCAAGTATTTGTAGCCATCATTTTCACCTAGTGCCCTCATCTCTGTTTGATTGGGTCGTACAATACTTTCTGTTTCTTCCAGGTTTCCCTTCTTATAGTTAGCAGTGCGTACTTTTCCATACCAAATTCCATTCGGATACTTTGACTAAAGATTCTGGTCCTGTTTATTACCATATTTATTTCTGTCTTTGCTTTTACCAAGCAGTTTCAGGTCATCCATGTACATTAGGTGGTTCATACTTTCATCTGTATTAGTGAGCTTTTATCCAGCTTGGCATTTTCTTAGGATGTTGTTCAGGGGGTATCATGGCTATGATGAATAATAATAGTGATAGGTAATCAGCTTGGAAGGTTCCTCTTTGTATTTTAATTGAAGTTATGTATTGTCCATCAGCTGTCAGTTCAAGTCTCCATGTTTTCATTGCATTTTCTATCAAATTGATTATCTTAACTGATAATCAATGGGATTTTGTACAGTCTAAGGTATTCTATTATCTAAGCTTGCAGGGTCTTATAATACGCTAAGTATTTTTTCTACTTTAACCTCCTTCAGACTCGTTTGGTCTATGTATAATATTACATGTGTTCCTCTTTTTCCTTTCTGGCATCCTTTCAGTTCTTCTGGGAGTAGTCCATAATTTGAAGGCAATGATAAATTTGTTCCCTCAGTTATGCTGTAAGTATTTTCCACATTGTAGGTAAACATGTTATTAACCGGTAATTACTGAGAATGTTTCCTTTTTCCGTGTCTTTATGCACCAGGGTGGTTCTACCTTTGGACATGCATTCTCGCACATCTGCTTCATAAATACTTTTTTTCGGGTTATGAATTAATCTTTAATGTAGTGCTGCGAATTTCTTAAACCATTGCGTCTGTATTCCCTTATTGCCTAGCGCTCTCCAGTTTACCATTTTCGAGGGTGGGGGTCTTGAGTGTTTTCCTGTTGATTTCCTTCTCTGTCCCTTATTCGATTTGCTGTGACTCTTCCTTTAATTTCCTTATTATGATCCTGTTGCTCTTCCCATATCTGTCTTCTGTAGCGTTTTGTTTCTGTTGGGTCTGGTTGTTCTGTTTGTGTCTCGTTTATATTCTGATAAAATTGGCTTTCATTCTTTTCAAAGGTTCTGCTTTATTTGCACTGTTTAGATTTGTATCGGTATCGTCTTAATCTCTGTTCTTTTGCTATGTTTTTTGCTTCTATTCTTCCTGTTTCTTGTTGAACCTTTCCTCGCTGGTCACATTTCTACTTTTCGATCCTCTTCTAGTTATTTTCACATTGTTTATCGCTTTGACTTCTTTAAGTTTTTATTTTATCTGGGTTTCCAGCTTCACTTCTCACCCAGGTTTTGTTGGTCCTTTTTCTTTCTCTGTCTTTTTTCTACTTCATACTTACTGTCTTGGCACCTGCATAAAATAAATTGTTTAGGTTTGTAATGGTATCTGTTGGGATGTATGGGAGGAGTTTATCCACATTTTCTGTTTCAGCTTTTACTTTCCTCCACTCTTGGTTCCTTAAGGACGGAAGCTTTGTTTTTGCCTCATTCATAAGTTGTATGATGTTTTCTATTTCAGCTACTTCATTCTCGTTAAGTTCTGTTATCTCATAGATATTGGTGTCGATCTTTCTTGTATACATGTTTTACAGGTTTTCTACATCTGCAGTTTCTATGCGTGGGTCTTAAGCAAGGAGCGTTTCTTTGTCTGTTCCATTATCACTTGAAATCGGTGAAATCGGGCAATTTTTTCTAATCAAATCGATTAATCGCCTGCTCTGGTTAGGGACTCTCGTGGTGCACCAGTAAGAAGCTGCACATGCTTCCTCGCAGTGACTTAGTCTACAATACATTCTAGTTTACGTTGCATTGTAGAAAACCTATTTTTGTTTTTATAAAATAATTTTATATAATAGCTTGGATTTGATTTTATAATGTAAAAGTCAAGTATCATGCTTCAGTTGTGCTCTAAACAGAAATATTCATTTTGAACACGCCCCTGTCTTATTAAAGAACCTACTGTTGATGTTATATGATAGACCGTTCTGCTTGTGTGGTAATAAAACTTCTCTAATGCACTTGCGATGTTAGGCTGCATAAGGTGTTAACTTTGGTTGAAATCGCCTGTTCGTTTCTTTCATCGGATTTTTTTCGATCATCGATACTTATCGAATACATTCCAATACAAAACCAATTTGAGAACACTGCCAGGCACATAAAATACATTTATGTGAAATTTCAAAAAATCGGCCAAACCTTTTAGGAGTGCATAGGGATCTCTCTCTATCTACCTCTCTCTCTCTCTCTCTCTCTCTCTCTCACACACACACACACACACACACGCACATACACACACAGAGTTCCTTTTATATAATAGTAGAGATAATGTTCGTAGGATGAGGCTCCTTCATAAATATGTACTCGCCAAGTCGTGAGATACTTGAGCAATATCGTAAACAACACTGCATAACCCAGTTGGAATATACACCATCATAATGCGAACCACGGTTAATTGTGCTTTATTACTGCATCTTTTGTTGTAATTATCGCTATTTCTTATTATATGATGATTAGTGTCGAGCTTTTTATATTATTTTGAATTTTTGATAAATCATTGGCCAATCGAAATTGATTTTCGTTCTTTTATAGTAATTTTATTGTCCCCCCTCACCCGTTCTTTCTTCTTGCAGTCCCTCTTCATCGTTTTGTCGTCAGACATCTGTGACTACTCTTGTCATATTTTGGCTGGTAAATATTTGTCCCATTTGAGAGCTCTTGTTAAAGTGCATAAACGTACCTAAAAGTTGGTTGGCTTCCACTCTTTCTCCTTCTCTGCAATCTCTCTCTCTCTCACACACACACACACACACACACACACACACACACACATACAGACATTATATCGATGCTCTCAATATCTTCTATGAATACTATTACAAGTTAGAAAAGCATTTCATCCAAGGTATCAAAATTGTTAAACAAAATGTTTTTACTATAGACTTTAAAAATAAAGGTACAAGATTCAATTTGAAATTTATTTATCTTCAAAGTGTACGTTTATAAATTTTACAAAGTAAAGTATAAAAATTTAATACCTTACTTTGTAAAATGTATAAAAGTACACTTTGAAGATAAATAAATTTCAAATTGAATCTTGTACCTTTATTTTTAAAGCCTATAGTAAAAACATTTGTTTAACAATTTTGATACCTTGGATGAAATGCTTTTCTAACTTGTATCGTATTTTTTTATATTTTATATTTTATTTAATTTATTAATTTGGATTTTAAAAAAAATGATGAATTTGGTTTTGTATGTATTTATAAAACTCTCCTACTCTCTATTTCAGATTGTATTTCTCCTCACACCACAACTCATTTTTGCAACCCCCTCTTTGTATTATCACAGGTGTGAATATTCTCTCTCTTTCAGTTTGTAATTCTCCTCATACCACAACTCTTTTTTTGCAACTCCCTCTTTGTCATACATGTCTGAATAATAAGAAAATCTGAATTTTTTTAACAAAAACTTAAAAATAACTTTTTTAGATTAATTTTTTTAAAACTTCTTTCAGAATAGAAAATCTTTACAATTTTATAAGGAACATATTTCATGTAGGTTTCATTAAAAATATTCAGTAGATAACGAGAAAAATAGAGACGAAAATTTCGAAAGAGGTGCATGACTGGTTACGCTCGATAGTAGTCCTCGCTAGATAAGACATTGTACATTATTGTCTATAAGACATATATTTTTTTCTATAGAGATTTCATGGTGAACATTTCATACCAAGTGAAAATACTTTTTTATGATCAGTCCAATAGAAGGTGGGCTGTTGTGGTTTCTTCTGGCTCTGCTCTGTCGGCCTGAGGTACTTTTTCTGATTGTCTACGAAGTCTACTTTTCTAGACTTAACCTTCTCTTTTGGAGAAGGCGTTGATGTATGGGCAATCGTTTGTAGTTCATTGAAGTAAATAAGAAAAAAATTGGATTAGCGTGTTATTTTAATTTAAAAAAAAACGATGTACTACTGTCGCTACATCTATCCTTCTTTGACGAAATATATTAGCTGATACATTTTTTTCCTCCCTGTAATCTCTTTCTCACAGAAGAGACGTTCCGATCCTATCTCTGTTTGGCGTTATTTTCATAGGAAATGCTCGTCTGAGCTCTAATCTATAGTCCGACCTTGCTAAATTTTCACAAAAAAACACTCGACGAGCCTCAACTGCTATCAATAATTTCCCCACTCTGTATCTGTGCCTAAATCTAAACACAGATTCCATGAACAAAGCTTCTTTCCTAGAACTGCCCGCCTATGGAACACTGCATCCGCTGGCCTGTTTCCCGGCCGACTACAACATAGTAGTCTCCAAGTATCATGTAAACAAGTTCTTGCTGCACTGTCCCCATAAATAATCAAATTCTATCCAATTTTCACTCTTAACAATTACTACACTATAACCTTATATTCATTAACCCATATCCTCGATTGGCCTTCAGGCTTTGATAATTGGTGACTCCCTTGTAAAAAAGCCATGAAGATCAAAGTGCTAAATAAGGGGCACTGTAGTATGAAATGCATGTGCATGCGGATGAGAACATATTTATGGTAATATTGTTTATAGCTACTTTAATGCTAAAGCGAACGCTTTAAGAGAATTATAACTATTCAGATCACTCGAAGATATGTAGTCGACATTCAGTTCAACAGAGAGTGAGCCGGTGTTGCACCTAATGGCCCTGCTCTGTCGGGTTAAGATATGATTCTGTTGATCACGCGAGTATTAACCCTCTCAGGATTTACTTTCTCCTGCTTTTAGGACAAGCTTATTATATTTCTAATCGCTTGGGATAGGTTTTATACTTTGTAGCCAACTTGCCTGCTTGCATTACATTGTTGCATCGTGACATGCCATCTGTAATTTAAAAGTAAAACATATGTGTGCATGTTTGTATGTCAAGCTAAAACTTGAAAAATACTCGACAAACCGTTTCAAAGTTGGTAGATTTTAAATCGGAAAATAATATCTAAAATTTAGGGAAAAAAACAATTTCTTTGGGTGTCAAATTGTTATTTATATCATTTAATGTAATAAAAAATAAGCACAACTTCTAATGTTATCATGAAAAGGAGAGAAATTGTATTTTTTTATTTTATTTTTTTTTTCAGAGTTATTTATCTTATGCTAACTCGTTATGTGGGTGTGTGTATGTCCATAGAGAAGGACAGGCTATATGAAGAAAGGAAAAATAGAGGGATAGGAGGTAAACAGGGCAGGGTAAAAGAGAGTGGGATAGAAGTTACGTTTCACTTTTGCCCTGGGTAATGTCGGGTAACCCTGCTACTTATATAATATATATGTATATATAATATAATACATAGATATGTGTGTGTACATATCTATATATTTATAAAAGTGAAATTGTCTCTGTGTGTGCCTGTCTGTGTGTGTTCATTTCCCTACCAAATTACTCTGCCAATTTTCAGTCTACAGACTCGAGATTTGACATAAGGAGTATTGAGATTTGGGAAAATCTTTTTAATCAATTTTTGGCCAGAAATTTGGCTGTCAAGGGGTTAAAGTTCAACGATTTTACCTTTGATAATTCTAGCAAACTCCTCTGCCAATTTTGGGTCTAAACACTTGAAATTTTAGATGTCGGTTACTTGGACATAAATCAAACTTTTAATTTGATCTGAGTCGAAAACAATAAAAGTTAAGGGGTTAAACGTGGGGTCAAAGTTAAAGAAATTTGACCTTCCAGCTAATTTTTCGTCTAAGCATTTGAAATTTTACATAAAGTGTATTCAGACATAGGGCGACCTTTTTAATTGGTTTTTAGCCGAGAATTTGGCTGCCAAGGGATCAAAGTTCCAAAGATTTAACCTTTATGGTATCTAGCAAACTATTCAGCTAATTTTGAGCATAAGCATTTGAAATTTTAAATAAAGGGTATTTAGACATGCAGCAAACTTTTTTAATCAGTTTTTGGGCAAACATTTGGCTCACAAGAGGTCAAAGTTGAAAGTGTTGACCATTGCAGACTCTACCAAACTCCTACGCAAATGTTGGGTCTAAACACTTGAAAATGTAGGTAATGTGAACATGAGTCACACATTTTAATATATATATATATATATAACATTTATATATATATACATATATATATATATATATATATATATATATACTAGCAAAAGTACCCGTCGTTGACTGGGTTCAAAAACAGCCTACAGAAAATGAACTCTGATTTATGAAAGTATGAAGTATTATAGGTTATGAAAAGGAAGGGTTGTAAAGAGATAGCTTCGAATTTGGTGGTATCAAAACCAAAACAAAATATGATGAATGTAAAAATAAAATAGATAAACCCTATAATTTATTATACCATACCTGTTCAAACTTAAACACTTATCACAATATTCTGTGGATCTATATTAAAAAAAAAACTTGTTAAACTTTGTAACATATTTCCATTCTATGGAGGTCAGGTGTGAACGAATACCCCATAATTTTATTATACTATCTTTCTTCAAACTGAAACATAATTATCAAAGTATACTTACGCAGATAGATATGAAAGATCTTTATTAAATTTTGTGCCTATTTCCATTCTATGGAGGCCAAGCGCGAACGCATACCCCACAATTTTATCATACCATCCCTATTTAAGTTAAAACATACCTATCAAATTATTCTTATGTACATCTATATCAAAAATAATTATAAACGTTTGTTTTTAATTTTTAAATTTTTATTTCCATACTTTGTGAACCAGGCGCGAACGTAGACCCCACAATTTTAATGAACCGTTCTGCCAGATCAAACATACCCAGTCCTGTGTCTCAATACATCTTCTATCATTATATGTGATCAGTTTTCTATAATAGTCGACCATATAGGAGCCTATTCGTGACCAGACACACACATACACACATTCAGCTTTATATATATATATATATATATATATATATATATAAGGTAAAATTAAAAGCCAAGAACAATGCGAGATTTTTTTTTTTTAGAGTAAAATTAAATGAAAACAAAAGAAATAAATTTCTTTTTTGTTGTTGTTTGTTTTTTTCTTTTTCACACAAATTTTTAACTCTAAACAACAGTAATTTTTTTTCTGTTGTATATATATAAAGCAGGCTCCTTCCGTCTTGGACAGACTATGGATACCCAAGAAGGGTTGCTTGCGCGTGAAATTTTTCTTGCAGAAGGTGCGCAATCTCCAACCACACCTCTCCTGAGACGACATTGTTAAATACCAGTGGAAGTAAAGTACACGACGACTGGAAACAAATGCCGAGATAAACGAAGAGCACATACAGCGCCTAGAATTCCCAAATGGTCACCCATCTGGTACTAACCAGGCTCAACGTTGCTTAATTTCGGTGATCTGACGACAACTGGTGTGTCAACGTGATTATGCCGTATTATAAATTTCAATTCTGAAAATATTTTCGAATAAAAACGTATTCCAACCAAATATGAATTTTAGCACATGTCCAAATAAAATACGATGCCCTTCTTCTATAAAGATGAATTACCGTATTCTCTCTATTGTATTATGTTTATATAAGTCAACAATCGTATCATATGAGGACATTCCCTTATCTCAAGAGCGATTTATCATTATAGTATCAGAAATGATATTCAGGTTGATAAAGTTTATTTTAAAGGAATGTCTTAATCATGGGTTTTAATAGTATCAGTGAAAGTAGTATATCGGTGCAATAAAGATTTTGCCGTTTTGTAAAAATCACATTTATTGTTATTTTACATATCTCTATTATACTTGTATATATCCGGATTTGATCCTTTCTTATGCATTATTTTTAAATTGCCTAACTTTTAAAAACAATTGTTTTGCTGCTTTATCGAGCATTAGTCCGTACCTAACCTTTACTAATCTCATATATATGTTTATATTTTTAGTTACCCATCGATTCGAACTTAAATCCTTTCAATGATACTATATCGTCTCAGAAACGATCGTACACTATTTCAGTTTGACATTGTCTTGATTTCCTTGAGCATAATTAAATGATCTTATATTTATTAATTTTAATTGGCCTTAATACATATGCATCACCCTACTTTATAAGTATTAGATATATAATTTTTTACCCAGTGCTGTTGTCATGTTCTGAATCAGACCATTAATATATATAAAATGTAATTTTTGGTTCGGTCGTTATCAATAAAACCATATTTCTATATTGCCAATTTAATTGAAATTTTCAGACAAACTTTCCTTAGAGCCAGGGAATGTTATGTTATTAAAATAAGTTATAAAAATATTAAATAAAATAAAAATATTTTTCGAAGTCGTTTCTGCGGGACTATTCGGTTTTTGCTTCCGGTAGTTATTTCAATGTATCCACCAGGATTTGACGACTCTAATCGATAAGTGAAAAAAAAATCCTCTATTTTTAAATTCATTTTCCATTTTTCTTTATGTAAAACAAATTGCTCACCAGAACGTGCGTTTTGAGTTGAAACATAAAAGTCAAAGAACCTTAACAAAACCATCTTTGTCGTGAAAACAAAATTGGGAGAACGCCTGTTTCTTTTTTTGTTTTGTTTTTTGTTTTGTTTTTTGTTTTGTTTTTTGGAGTGTGTGTTTTTGTTTGTTTTTTGTGTGTTTTTTAAACAGTTGTTTTTATATGAGAAAATATGAACTTTATTCATTATTTAAACTATAAATTCTTAAGTGAAAGTACAGTTTGTTTTTTTTTTTTTCGGACAAAATTCACGGTACATATGCATTTTGGTAACGTGCTGAAATATTTTTTATTTTTATTTGTTTGTTTTTTTCAGCCAGGCTTACCATTAAGAGGGGAGGGTGTTTTGTAACTATTCTGTGCTTTCAACTAACAATTTATTGTTAAAAAACAATTTATTCTTTACGATTTATTATTACAAAAAGAAGATATCATGAAATTATATAAAATAAAGATATTGTGGAAGTTGAATTTAACTTGAAAAAAAAACAACGCGATTAAGGTTCGATTGTTTTGTTTTTCCTTTTTTTTACCGTAAGAAAACTTTTTTAACAAAATTGAAAGTACACTTTTTTTACAGAAGTTTTTATATGTAAAAATATTAATGCTTTTTCTTTATTAAAGAAATTGTTAGGTGAAATACAGAAAAGTTTTCAGCAGATTTGCCGTTTAGTTGTACAAATAATTAATGATTAAATATGTTTATTTTATAATTTAACATTAAAAGCATTGAACAATAAAAATAAAATTGTGGATACTTATATATTTTTGTTACTGTGCTGAAATAATAAGTTTATTATTTTGAAAGCCATTCTTAACATGGGTAGGATGTTTTGTAACTATTCTTGCTTACAACTTACAGTTAAAAAAAGATATCTTGAAACTTTAATTTAACCTGAAAAAACTATTTAAAAATAGCGTGGTATCAAAAATGCATAAGCACCAAATTTTGGTTTAATTTTACAGTAGATATTGTTCTCGGACGTATACGAGGGCAGATGGCACTGTGCTATTTTTATAGTTTTTTTTCAGTTTAAATTCAAGTTTCACGATATCATTTTTTTTAATTGTAAGGTGGAAGCACAAAATAGTTATAAAACACCGTCAGTTCCTCATTAAGAATGGTTTTCAAAATAATAACGTTAGTATTTCAGCAGCACGGCACCAAAAATGCATAAGTATCAAAGATGTCATTTTTATTGGGCAATGTTTTTAATTTTAAATAAAATAAAACATTTAATCATTTTAAAACTTCATCTTGCGTTATATTTTTTAATTTGTTAAACAACATGGTTAATTTCAATTAAATTTTAATCACATGATCACATTTTCAATAATGTGCTTATATTTTGCCCATTTAAAGTTTGTAAACATGTAAACAAACTTTTGCTCGATACCGGTGTCGACCTTTAAGAATCCCTTTTAGTGATTACCTGGTTTGAGGATATTTGTACAACTAAACGGCAAATCTGCCTTCTGTGTTTTTAACTAAATATATATTTAAAAAACAAAAATAAATTTTCACATTAGGTCCACCTCCACAATTTTTAACATCGGTAGGTCGGGGGTGTTTATTCAGAAAACCGTTTTTTACATTGGGAGGTTAGGGGTATTTATTCCGAAAGCCGTTCTTAATATGGGGAGGTTGGGGTGTTTATTCATGGCCGCCAGTGAATTATAGTGCATATTACAGGTTTTTATATCTCGAAAACTACTTGCCTCCGCAAATTTTAAATGATATTTTCTTATTCAGCATAGTCGAAAGCCTAAACGTATTCATTTCAAAGAAAACTCTGGAGGTGGACCTAATGAACAAATAACAAAAAAAAAGATATCGTGAAATTTAAATTTAACTTGGAAAAACTATCTTAAAATAGCGCGGTACCAAAAATAAAAATAGACAGAAAAATACCCGCTTCGGGTTTGTACTTGCATAAAGATTTGAAAAAGTTTTCGACAAAACAAATATATAACAAGTAAATGCTTTCAAAGGCAAGATAAGTTACTTTTCTACCTAACTGGATAATTTTTAGTCTTTTTATTTGGTCTGTATTATTATACACATAGATTCGAAAAAGTTTTCAAAAAAAAAACGTATAACAAATATTGTCAAAGGTAAGATAAGTTACTTAAGATAAGTTACTTTTCTACCAAACTGGATATTTTTTTATTGTTTTTATTTCATGTAAAATGTTTATTCGGCTCGAAAAACACAACGTTTACCGCTATATTTTAAAATTACAAATGGCGGCAGACTGTGTTAATCACGTTAAGTTTGGGAAAATGAGTTAAAACTAAAAAAACTGTACAAATTACTGTTAAATAACCATCGAAAATATGGCAGCCTATGTCACGGTAACATATATTGAGTTAGTTCCTAACAGTGTTTTGTATAGTTTTTTTAGTTTTAACTCATTTTCCTAAACTTAACGTGTTTACGTCTGCCGCCATTTGTATTTTTCAAATATGCTGATAAACACTGCATGTTTTCGAACCGATTAAACATTTTACATTAAATAAAAACACTAAAATCTTATCCAGTTAAGTAGAAAAGTAACTTACTTTACCTTTGATAACATTTATTTGTTATATATTTATTTTTCGACAAGTTTCTCGTATTTGTGTTTAGTAATACAACCCCTTTTTATTTAATGCAACGTTTAGTCGGCTCGAAAAACAGTGTTTATTGGTATATTTGAAAAATACAAATATTGGTTGACACTGTTGATTATGTTAAGCTTGGGAAAGTTAGTTAAAACTAAAAAAAAAAAATATACAAAATACTGTCAGGAACCCACCGAATATGTCAGCCTATGTCACGATAACATATATTCGGTGGGTCTCTGACACTTTTTTTATAGTTTTTAACTTATTTTCCCAAACTTAACATATTCCACAGAGTCCGCGACAATTTGTCTTTTTCAAATACATCGATAAACACTGTGTTTTTCGAGCTGATTAAACATTATACATTAAAAAAAACACTAACAAATCATCCAATTAGGTAGAAACGTAGCTTACCTTCCATTTGCTTTCATTTATTTATTTTTGGACAACTTTTTCGAATGTGTGTATTGTAACGCCCCCCCCTCACACAAATACTAATTAAAAACGCACATTTTTTATACAAAAAAAAAATAAATAAATAAAAACTCGATTTAGCGTTTCAACATTTTAGCAACGTTCGGCTTAATCCACTGATTGTTGGTCGAGTCCAAGCCATGCTCTATGGAAACTCCCGAGGATCCGGATCCAATTCTGCAAGAGTACCATTTATTACATTTTTGCCTTCTTTTCTCTTTTGCTGTACTAAGAATATAAGTAACATGCATTTTCTCTTTTTATTAGACTTTTCCATTACACCAAATTGAGCCACAGCAACGCGTGGAAGGGTACAGCTAGTATATATATATATATATATATATATATATATATATATATATATATATATATATATATTTTCAATGGAAATAAGGTTAAAAAACCGATAAAAGTGCTTGATATGTTAATAGAGCGGTATATAATTTTTTCATTTCTAAACGTATCTAATAGAAGCTCTTTAGCGTCTTTTCACAACTGAAATTCTACTATAAAACCTCCTCACACTACCACACGACCTCCCTCTCTATTTAATACTCCCCCCCCCAATAACTTTCTATCCATTTCTGTAAGTTTAAACTTCAGTCCACCTATAAATTCCGATGAAATTGGTACTCTACCTCATCTCCTGGGGTGAAAATCCAATGGAAACAGTAATGTAAATTTATTATGGGCTCAATAAAAAATTAAAAAATTATATATATATATATATATATATATATATATATATATATATATATATATATATATATATATATATATATAAGTGGGTGTGTTGCAATGATAAGTACTGTGGGGTCTTTATGAAGGCGAACTATGACTGAGTTTATCTAAAGATCAAATTAATCGAATTTCTATGCTACAAACTTAATTGTTTTGGTGCATATAGCAATAAAGCGAGTAGATGAAAGTAAGAGGTTAAAAGTTCTCCACATTCTATTTGTAATTCATAAATAAAAATAAAATATCGATCAATATTAAATAAGAAAATCCGTTAAATAATTTTTCAGGATAGGAAACAATATTTGACATAAATTACTGACTAAATTTGTTTTTTTAGCCATTAATTCCAATAAAATAGGGGGAGATCTAGTCATACTTCATATATACTATATCTACATTTGTTACAAAACGCGGCCGTTGTTTAAATAGAAGGCAGCTTAACGTGTTAGAAGTTACCTCACTTACACGAAGTCATGCGATTTCCGGTCGAAGATTTCATTTTTTTTTTTTTTTTTTACTAAATTTCAAACATGAAATATATGTCTAGATACTGTCCCAAATAGTGTAGGGAGAGATTAGGGCACATAGTGTAGCTGGGCGTAATGAGACAGACTATCCGTTTTATCATCGGACTCTTTATATTTCCCGACAAGTATGCGGAAGTGGTCCGTCCCTCTGATGGTTTTTTGGCCATTAGAGGATGTCTTCTTTACTCATCGATTAGTTCTGTCTTCTAGTCGACTAGATTCGTCTTCTTTTTTCTTATCGAAAGAGCTAGAGAAATTGGGAGAGATGCTACAATATGGATTGAGGTAAGTCGGATAGAGGTTATATTAGGGGACGTTTAAATATTATTAGTAGTAGGAAGAGGAGGAGGAAAAGGCTGAAGAGTAGTAGTAGCAGTACTAGTAGTATCAGTATTAATATTATTTTTTTACATTATTATTATTATTATTATTATTATTATTATTATTATTATTATTATTATTGACTCACAAAGAGTAGTCACACAAGCCACAATAAAAGATTTCTCTTTGGTGTTCATGTTCTCATGAACAATGTGCTGACGCGGTTCTTCATTCTATATTCTTTAATCGAAGTCCTTTGTGTGTAACATGCTAAAAAAAAATTGTAACACGGTGTCAACATTACGGAGCTGAAAACCCACACCTAAAAATAATTGAGATTTCGATAGGAAATGATTTTTTATCATGAATTGTTAATAAAATATAACGCCACGTGCGAATCGCTACACGCCAAAAAGTAAAACAAATTTTACCAGTACGATCTCTTTTGAAATTTGTTGTGGCGACCAACCTAAGACCTCCGACGATTACAGACTGATTCCTTTCGAATCTTGCAAGGTAGCTGGAAACATTTTTTACGCTAAACCAAACTTACTTTGAAGGAGAAACCAACGACGATGTCAAAGTGAACTTACTTTTCGACTGGTTGAATAATGAGTACTATAACTGTAAGAAAAAACCCCCTGATAATCCAAATTTATAAAAAAAAAAAAAAAATTAGAAATAAGTAAATAGATGGATAGATAAATTATTATTATTATTATTATTATTATTATTATTATTATTATTATTATTATTATTATTGCCTCACAATGAGTTTCACACATGTCATCAAAGACCTCTCCTTGAAAACAACCTGTGGTGTTCCCTGAAAGCTGAGTGAAAACAAGTCTCCCCAGGTTTCCAGTACTCTTCTTCTCTTTCGATAGCATTTGCAAATGAATTTGCGATATCGCAACAGCCGCTTACCATTGATTTATCGCTGGCAGCAGCCATTAGTCTCCACTGGAAATTGAGTGGCAATAAGCCTCCCCAAGTCCCAGTTCTCTTTGTACTTGTTCAGCGGAGGTCTGGCCAGTGCTCTTTTCTCGGACTTTCCATCCTCCTTCACCCTTTTTGGCTATTTGGTATCACGCTTTGGAGGGTGATAGGGCAACGGGAGAGGATGGGAGAGGGATAGATAATATAGATCTGCCGCTTCAATGTTCTTGGTTCAATGTAACGCTTTTTCCTGTTTTGTTTCTGCAGCAATTTTTCTGGCCCGCTGATGTGGCTCATGTGTATTTGTCTATTCATTCAAGGGGGTTTCTTAATATTTCAGCTGTTGTCCTTATTATTATCCGTTGTATTTTTCCAGCTATTCCTCTGATTCCAATTTCTTCAATTCTTTTTTGTAAAGCTTTTCGGAATTATTCCGAGTGCTCCCACTATGATAGGTATTATCTTGATTTCCGTCGTCTTCCACATCCCTTTCAGCTCTCTGGCTAGCTCTGTATATTTGCTCAGTTTCTCCTTTTCTTTAATATTCACTCTCTGATCAGCTGGAACAGCAAAGTCTACGATTTGACAGAATTCTTTCTTCTTGTTTATTATTACGACACCCGGTCTTCTTTCTTGGATGGATTTATCTGTTTGTACGTCTATGTCCCACAGGATTGTGTGATTCTCGTTTTCAAGAACAGTTGTTTATTATTATTATTATTATTATTATTATTATTATTATTATTATTATTATTATTATTATTATTATTATTATTATTATTATTATTATTATTATTTTCTTGTGTACACAAAAAAAAAAAGAAAATACTAAGGAAATTTTTTGAGATTTTTGCCCTAGTCGATTAAGAATTTTGATAATCATCTCATTTCTCTAATTCAGTCTGCGAAAGGTCTTATCAAGTGGAACAATGTCGCCAACATTATACCGTTGATTACAACCAGTAAAAATAGAATAAACAAAAATATAGAACAAAATAAAAATAAAAGATAGACAAGAACTATTAGTGTTTCCAGCAGCACAAACAATCTTTTCCAGAAATATTTTCTATATATCAGGACGGGACAAGTGCTTAAGATAGGCTTATATTTCTCATCTCATCTTAAATTTTATGACAATACGTGTTTAATTAATGTGTGTATCTATCTATCTATCTATCTATCTATATATATATATATATATATGTGTGTGTATGTATGTATGTATGTATGTATGTATGTATGTATGTATGTATGCATGTATGTATGTATGTATGTATGTATGTATGTATGTATGTGTAAAGTTAATACAATGGATTAATGATTTTTACTGGTATGTGAGATGTTTACGGCCACTTCGAAAATATTTTAAGATAGGAATGTACTTTCATTGCTTAATAAATTTAAGTACACAGAATGCACATAATATATATATATATATGTATACACACACAAGCACACACTCACACACACACACACATATATATGTATATATATATATATATATATATATATACTGTAAGCTATACGCTGTAAGCTGCTAATTCATCGTTAATTTGGTTAAATTCTCCACTCCCCTCTTGTGCTGATAAGAATATTGTATTTTTTATAAACTTGATGTCCTCTCTGAAACAATCGCAAACGCTTCCAGGTTTTTATATTTTGATTCATTTGAACATGTGTAAAAGATCTGATGTAAATATATTAATTCATGTACTTTTGATTTTATCTAATTTAGGTATAGATTTAGCTGATTATATATCTGCAGTATTCCGAGTAGACCGATTCTTATTCAGATGTTTATCCTATAATTACACCTAGTGTTGTTCCTATCTTTTGTCTCCAGAGCATTATTGATTCACACACACACACACACACACACACACACACACACACACACACACACGATGTTGGTCATTAATTTGTTTCACTGCAAGCCGCGTGCCATTGCAAAGCTTGGCCTGGCTGATATTTCGCAACTGGATAATTGGCACACTCATTTTAAATTGCAGTACAAACGGTGGCATCCATGGCAAATCTAGTGAATTCAAAATACTTTTAAATAATTAATCGCCTTGTCTGCTTTAACAATAGCACCGACAGACTCACTTTGAATGTTAAGCTGATTAGCAGTGTTAAGTTTGTGGACGTCTTTGTTTTTGGTTGTCAAATTAGCTCCTTCACCCAGCCAACTAAAATCCTTATCATTACTGCGAGGAAATGCTTTTTAAACTATTTTTTTTAATTACAGAATTTTGCATATAGTCGTGTTTGACGCTGATTTATTGTTTCTCGTTGATGTCTTTAAGCAACTCTCGTCTCGGCCTGCTCAGAACGAAGCAGATCTTAAGATGTGGAACGTGATCGCTGTACCCGCAATTCAAGTCTAGCTGCACCGTTTCTTTGTTAGTTCATTGGCACGTATTTGAATCAGTGTCGTCTGTGCTCGTTTGCTGATGCACATTCTTCCTGAGTTTGTACTAACAACTACTCGTCGATCTACTTCCGTTCTGGGCGTACGGCGACCTAAGTTTGATCTTGTGAGAAGTATTTTAACTAAAAGCGAAACAAAAATGGGTACTTAAGCCTTGATGTTTACAAAAGAAAAAAGACAAAAATGTGGGTGGAATGTATGTTCATAGTAAAATTAACCACCCACATTTTTCTCTTTTTTCTTGAAAATGTATTGAAAAAAAATTAAATGAGTACTTTTGCAGGTTTATTTTTTTAATCCACGAAAAAGTGGGGAAAAACATTTTAAAAGCTGCTGTTGTTTAAGCACATCGAAATTCAAGCTGCAATGATGGAGTCTAGAAGATCATCTGTAAACCTGTTAAACGTGATGGTTGTAGGCTCGATCAACGGCTAGGAAAAGGTGTATGTCTAGCCGCACTGATGAGTTTTGATTTGATACAACGAAACAGTACTGTATGTGGATAACTATATATATATATATATATATATATATATATATATATATATATATTTGAAAAGTATTTAATACACCAACAAAGTAAATGATTCAGTAAAAGCAAGAAGAAAAAACATTTTAACGTCAAATTTAAAATTAAAATGGAAATTTACGAACGATTAGACTAAAAGGGAAAAAGACGTGGCTTTTTTTTATAACTGTGCATATTGTTTTGTTTTGTTTTGTTTTGTTTTGTTTTGTTTTGTTTTCGGCTACTTTTTTTACTACATGTTTTTCAGAAAACGCAACTTCGAGCAACTGTAATATAATAAAGATGCGACTACCAAAGCGTGATGGTAATTGTACAGAGGTTGTAATATGTATTAAACGGCTACGACTAGTTTTTAATTTAAAAAAGTTAATAACAATAATAACATAAAAAAAAGTCATTGAATATCTCTGTTGGCCTCCCCAGCCAAAGATACGATGGCGAGGGAGCATATTCTCAAGAATATTTCAAATAAATATGTGTACGTAGATATTTTGGCAAACTGTTGATTGTTCCTATTTACAATGCCTCCCCACGGGAGAGAGTTAGACACCAGGGTCGTTTTTTTTTACGTGGAGAAAAGGAACAAAAATTTAAAAAAAATTATCTCAGTCGTGAAGGGCTTCTCCTCCACTGGCAGAGAACAACAATTGAAGTGCATCAGGTGAAGAACATATACTACACTTTGATCTCGGCCCAAAGGCAAACTGTTGATTATGTGTTAGATCATAACATGGTTAAAAGTTAAATGTTATTATCGATCTATCTACCTATCTATTTATCTATCTATCCAGTGATATTGGTAAAATAGTCTTGATTGGGAGTTATTTATTGGTTAGCTGAAGATATATTATTTAATTAAAATTCATTGAGATGAGTATTATTTATTAATTTTATTTATTTTGGACAATTATCCTCATCTTTATTTGTTGTTGTTGTTTCACGACGTTTCGGCCAACTATTCCTCTGGCCTTCGTCAGGTGGTAACCGTGACAGATAGAAACTCTGAATCTCCTGACTGCATTCACTGCAATGACTGCCTTCCGTAGTTGTTGTCATCTCACCACGTTTTTTGGCCAAGTAAGCCTCTGGCACACTTTGGGTAGGATTGAAACCGCTATCTTCAAACAATTCTCACCTGAAACCGTAAAGATTCAAGGTCTGTATCAACTGCGCCACGAGCCACGAAGGGCGATCAAGATTTAATTTTTTGGTCTTATAAATTCATGTTTATTTATTATATGATCTTCCATAGTCGGGTTCGTACCGAATGGTAAATATATTATTTTAATTTGAATTCATTGAGATGAGTAGTATTTATTAATTTTTATTTATTGCGGACTATTATCATCATCTTTTATTAGTTGTTACCACCTGACGAAGGCCAGAGGAATAGTTGGCCGAAACGTCGTGAAACAACTAATAAAAGATGAGGATAATAGTCCGCAATAAATAAAAATTATCTGAATATGTTCACATAAATTAGCTAAGTTAAATAAGCAAAATGACCTTTAGCAGTTGCGTACGCGATAGAAGTCACACGTTAGGAGACGTGTGCTTTTGATGATGACGTAACAGAACTGACAGGTCAAGAGGTCAGAAGATTAGATTGCCGAGTTTGAGTTTTTTTTTACACAGTGGTAACCACTTATCAAGGCCCGGAAGCCACTTAGGGATAAGGGTTATTGCAAGTACATTACGTTAGTGTGGAGATTTGATGAAGTGTTTACTTAAGGGGGCGGTTCATTAGGAATTTGGTAACGTTGGACTTGAACACATCCAAGTTGTAGTCAGGTGGGAAGCAGGCAGACGGAACAGAGTTCCACAGGCGTGCAGTTCTAAGAAAGAAACTTTGCTCATGGAATCAACGTTTTGATTTAGGCCCAGATAAAGAGTGGGGGAAATTTTTCACAGTGGATTCGGCTAGACGGGTGTTTTTCGTGAAAGATTGGCGAAGGGGGACCAGAGATTGGAGTTCAGACGAGCACCTGCCATGGAAATAACGATAAAACAAGGATAGGCTCGCAACGTCTCTTCTATGGGAGAGAGGTTGTAGGGTAGAGAAAAGGGCATCCCCCACTAAACCACAAAGTCTATTTTGTACTCTGTCAAGGCAGGATAGGCTTTTAGCAGCTCCTGCCCAGATATGGCAGCAGTATTCCATCCTTGGACATACTTGGCTTTTATATAGATAGAGAATTGCATCAGTAGTGAGATATCTTCTGGAGCGGTAGAAGGATCCCACCATCTTTCCAGCGATCTTGGCAACAGACTTGATGTACGTGTTCCACTTCAGATCAGGAGTAAAGGTCAAACCCAGAAGCTTGTCAAAACACGGGGCCTCACCCAGACGAGAGCCATCCATCCCAATTGATGCCAGATGGGGATCAGAGCGTTGATGATGTAAGGATAGGGGTTTGGTTTTAGATGCATTAAAGGTAACCAGCCACGTCTTCCCCCACTGAACCACGCGCTTGAGATCAGAGGAGAGAGAATCAGAGAGAACTTTGTCATTTACAGCCTTTGATGTGTTGCCGTAGATGGTCGTGTTATCAGCATAGATGTCAACGAATGATTTAAGTATGTGTTTAGGGAGGTCATTGATGTAGATCAGGAAGAGAGTTGGGCCCAGGATTGACCCCTGAGGGACTCCAGCATTAATACTGCAGTCCTCTGATTTTTGTCCATCGACCACTACTCTTATGAGCCTATCGGAGAGTTTGGTTACTAAAATGAGCAGACGTGTTTCAAAGTCTGGAAAACGGGACTGGAAGATTTTTGTCTACCCCTCCTGGTGGAAAAGGGTCTGGTTGATGGTGAAGGAATGAATGTGTTGGGACATTTTTTCGATATTTGTCGGTCGAAGGTTCCAGCTTGAAAATGATACCTATCTGGCGAAAATCTGTGGCCTCTGTCGAAAGTTTTTGCGAGACATACAAACACACACACACACACAAATACATATTTTGGCTTTTATATATAGAGACTAGCGGGGGTACCCGGCGTTGCCCCGGTGTTTGGAGGTGTTTGTGTATTAAAAAAACATTCGCCGGTTGTTTGGAGGTGTAAAAGAAAGAAAAGTTTTAGTAGTAAGGTAGGATTGAACGCCGAAGCCTTGACATGAAGGTGGAAAAAAAGCCAGGTACCTAACTGTATCGGCCACGAGGGGAAAGGAATCGATAAGCGTGTTAAGTTAAGGTTTATAAAGTGAAATATACAGGTTCGAGGAAGTGAGGTGATGTTTGACCTAGTTTAGCCCTGCAAGACAGTTACTGTTTCCTCCTCCCCATCATCTGCTTATTGAAGACACGGTGAGCTGGTAAAAGTCGGGTAAATTAAATACACATGCGACGCCCGTTCTTAAGTCGTAGATTTAGACGTGATATAAAAAGTTTTAAGAAGGGGCGAGCCAATCGAGAAGGCCGACGTAAAAAGCCTATTGCAGACATATACAAAAAGCGAATATACATACATACATACATACACACACACATTTTCGCTTTTATATTTATGGACTAGCGGGGGCTACACGGCGCTGCCCATGTTTTTGAAGGTGTGTATGTGTTCAAAAAAAACGTTGGCCGGGTGTTTGGAGGTGTAAAAGAAAAAAAAGTTTTATTAGGAAGATAGGATTGAACCCCAAAGCCTTGACGCGAAGGTGGAAACGAAAGAGGAAAAAAGCCAGTCACCTAACCATCTCGGCCACGAGGGGAAAGGAATTGATAAGCGTGTTTATTTAAGGTTTATAAAGTGAAATATACAGGTGCGAGGAAGTGGCGTGATGTTTGACCTATTTTTTCGCTGCAAGCCAGTTACTGTTTCCTTCACCCAATCATTTGCTTTTCGAAGATGCGACGAGCTGGTAAAAGTCGGGCAAATAAAATACACACGCGACCCCCGTTCTTAAGTCGTAGATATTATGATTTAGATGTGATATAAAAAGTTTTATGACGTAGCGAGCCGACCGAGAAGGCCGACGAAAAAGGCTTTTTGCAGACATACACAAAAAGCGAACATACATACATACATACACACACACATTTTCGCTTTTATATA
The DNA here is from genome assembly GCF_053919585.1 of Euprymna scolopes. Lineage (NCBI taxonomy): Eukaryota > Metazoa > Mollusca > Cephalopoda > Sepiida > Sepiolidae > Euprymna > Euprymna scolopes. The sequence goes on along the minus strand of NC_136524.1, from coordinate 41,058,715 downwards.
TATATATAGATGACATTTTTATGTAAATACGAATTGTAATATATCCCATGTGATACCCCGCTGTATAGTGTATGTCTAGATGTCGAGTTGATACGTGGCTATACAACACGACTCAATTTACACGTTTATATTATCCTTCCTGGCTTCCCACGTAAGTTTTATTTATATAAATATGCTTATTTTCACACATGTTATAAAGAAAAATATATAAATAAGAATTATTAAGAAAAATATATTAAATAAGAATTATTAAGAAAAATATAATAAATAAGAATATATGTAATTTTTTTTATTAAGCAAATCTTTATTTGAATTCTTTATTTAAATATTTTTACATACGCCCAAATAGTTCCTTTCATCTATCGTGAAAACTATCTAAATGAACATTATTTATTTTGAAAAATTATATACAATACATTCATAAAACTAAATAAACATATTTATTTTTTAAAAAAAGCAGTTTCCGGATATTCTTTATTTCTGCGAAAATTTCTCTGTAAAGAAATATATGTCAAGCATATTTAAATAAAAACGAAAAAGTATATGCGATACATTTATCAAAGTAAATAAACATATGTACATGAAAAGGAACAGTTTACGGATACTTTTTTATGTAATTCCCTTGCACGTGTCCTGACATTTTCCCTATTTTTGTAGTGTCAAAGCTTGCATTTTTGTATTTTTTATGTTATAACATTTTGTTAGGTTAAATGAAGTCGTTGAAAATAAAGACTTTTGTTTGAAAAAAAAGTAGGCGCTTCTTTCTTTTCATTTAACAACTAGATAAATGTTTCATGTAATAGAAATTACAATTTCTCTGCAAGTTGCGTAGAATTTTTTTATTACTTTTTTGTAATGTTATGAAAAGGCCAAAAGTAATGTCCAATGATTTCTGTTACTATTATTAACCTTATAAATTTTGAAATAGCATTGTTTTAGCACCCAGAATTCTCGCATGAAACTTTTCAAAAACATTGATCAATGTGGGTTAAACCCGTCATATCAGACAATTTTTATTCATTTGGACACTCCCCTTTTTATGGGGGAGGTAGTTTTCCCCCAACATCTTGGGGAAACAAACAAGCTTAACTGGCTTGCAGCCAAAGTTAAGTGCGTGATGTTTATGCACCTGTGTCAACTCATTCACTTATTTTTTAAAGCGTTTAATTTCAACGATTCTCACTTCTCTGCCCTCTTAGACTGGTATGCTTGATGCATTTTCAAGATTCTAGTTTCTTTTCATATCGTACATAACTCATTGGTATTTTGTTATTAAGTCCTTAGTATTTTGTCCTTGGTATTTTGTTATTTAGTCGTTGGCCTATATGTGTGTGCGTGTGTGTACGAGTTCGTCCTCTATGTACTCGAAACTGCTGGCCCGGTTTTGAAAAATTCCACACGAGGGTACTCGATGTGCCTGATAGTATAGGTTTTGTATCAGTAATCAACAAATTCTTATTAAAGAAAGGAAGTCTTATTTCGGCCAATGTTAACACTTTTATACAACCTGATATTCCATGTTAATTTGAGAAGTTTTGTCGCCTCACAGGCAGAAAGGCCCAGTCTATAAAATTAACTGCAGATTCTTTTATAAGACAGGATTGTGTTCGACATGGATGTTTCTTTTAAGAGCACAATTGAACCATTGCATCGGTTTTGTACGTTTAACTTTATTTCAAATGATTTTGTAAAAATAATTTCATAAACTCAGCGGTTGGTTCTTTGATAAGACATGGACGCGTCTGAAAAGTTCCCGTTGGCACAACTAAACCATGATATTTGCCTTTTGAATTTGAAACTTTAATGTAACGTCATTATGTATACTTTTTTTTATAAAATCAACGCTACAGCAATATAAACAAAAATGTATTGTGTACTAAGTCACCGCCGGAAGGCATATGAGGCTTCCTCCGGATACATTGCGGAGAGGGGTCCCTTACCTATAATACCCAAAAGACAATGCAATCTATTTTACTTGAATAAAATAATTTGCAATAGTTCTTGTGAAACCCACGCTCTAACACTTAATTCTTGTTTCTTTACCTTATTATTACGATACATATTTTACATAAGATCTATTGGGTTTTATAGTTATTTTTACCGGTGGTTCTCGTGAATTTAATGGCTATGCTTACCTAAGCGTTGAGAAATTATCTGCCCTTTGTTTATCTGCGTCGCCCCACTTTTTAAGGGATTATTACTATTATTATTATTATCATTATTATTAGTAGTAATAGTAGTAGTAGTAGTAGTAGTAATGATAAAAATAATTTTATTTATTAAATATTTAAATAATTTTTATTCAAATATATGTAAATATTTTTCCAATAACTTTTGTGCGCGTAAAAAATATTTAATAAATATTTAAATAAAAATATTTAATAAATAAAATTATTATCATTGTTATTATTATTATTATTATTATTATTATTATTATTATTATTATTATTATTATTATTATCAACAATAATAATATTATAATAATTATAATTATAATAATTATAATAAATATAATTATAATAATAATTATGATAATAATAATAATGATAATAATAATAATAGTAATAATAATATATAAACAGGGCATTACAAAAGTAAGGCGTCCTATTTTAACTTCTAAATTAAAACGTTAAAGAGCTGCGAGAACGGATGTGATACCATTAAAACGAGTGACGATTTCTGTCCCTGAATGTTTTTTCATAAATAGTCATAACCATTCTTTTGATGTCTTAGTCGTAAAAGTACAGCGCATGCTTTATCGCCCATATCTCTGTCGCTACTCTGAAATCGATGAACCCATCTGCTAACAGTATTGACATCAACTGCATCAGCTTTGTAAACGTGCAACAGACCCTGACAAATGTTGATGATTTTATGCATTGCGAAATCCAATGATGCGTATCTGCTTCTGACGCAATGGGAAAATAAGTAGACACCAGCACTAAGTACATTTTAATAATTGTCATATGTCCAAATTGAATATAACTTCCTTCAAATATATATATACATATTTTTACGAACACGCGTGCACGCATACAAGTATTTATATATATATATATATATATATATATATATATATATATAGCTCTACCTACGTATTGAGCACTTTTGAAGTAAATGCTTAAAGTTTACGCATAAATAAATACTTTCGTATATTAATTTTATGTGAGTAAATTAAGTAGTTATATGTATATATATATATATATATATATATATATATATATATATATATATATATAAGAAATGAAATCAAAAGGATGTAGTGTTTATCTGATATACGTAATGGTAAACTTGAGTCTAATATAAATACCATTATTTATATATAGATATTTTAATACAACCCGAATAAATAAGCTCAATATGCAATAGAGAGTAGAGCTTATTATAAGAGAAAGAAAATTAAAACTGTAAGTTGAACTTTACAATCAAAATTTATAGTTCGACTGAATACTCCAAAAAATAATTTACAAATTCCTTATTCCGCAGAGTTTCAAAGAATGCTATTCTTGTTATTCTTCTCATCAGAGGACATAAAGAAATCAGCAAATTATATGTGTAGTAATGCTAGAACTTGCTGGTTATAGCCTTAAATGAAACCGCAATTTATTGTAGTCATGAATTGCCAAGAAAAACAAGTGAAAAAATGTTGGATATTTAAAAAAATAAAAACAAGCCGCGCATAATATTTCTTTCTTCATATCCTCTGATGATAAGAATAGCAAGAATAGCATTCTTTGAAACTCTGTGGAACTTTGTAAATTGTTTTGGGAGTATCCAGTGGAACAGTAAATTTTGATTGTAAATTACAACTTTACTCTTTTCTTTCTCTTCTCTTATATATATATATATATATATATATATATATATATATATATATTTGGGTTTCGAATCCTAAGTTCGGATGTTTCTAACTGATGAGCCCAAATGAGGGCGAAACTCGAGTCTTGGACTTCCGGCTCGTTGACTCACATGGCTCTTGTAGACTGCGACGTTGTTTGGCTGTGGAATTTATTATATATATATATATATATATATATATATATATATATATATATATATATATATATATATACACGTATCGTTAATCAACATTTACAAACCAAAAGAGTTTTTACTAATATATAATAATTAAGTCTTGGGCGTTTTGTTTTTTTATATAGATTAATTAATATTTCATTACATCAGTATTTTTATTTGACAAAAGTATCATATGTAATAATCTGAAATAATAACAATTATAGTCTGCCTTTACCTTTAACAAACTGTTGTGGCCCTGGAAGGTTCACCAAAGAATACACTGACACAGAGATGTGTTAGAAAACGGTCAAATATATTGAAACTAAAAGAAAACTCGTTGAATACATACTTTTTGCTGTCCAATAAGTAATAAGTACAATGAATATAAAACGAGAAGCTCAAATTATTTTTTCTTTCAAAGACAAAAATGTAAGTTTCTTTCACTGTACGGTGTCAAACAGTAAAAAGTGATGTAAAAGATGGAGGAGTTTAAAGATGCCATTTGAACTATGTTTAAACAGCAACAAGAAACAGCAGATACTACAGCAACAAGAACTCCAGAAACAACAAATACTACACCACCAGAAAACGGAAGCAAGATTAACTCTGCAACAACAACAGCTCCAAATGGAAGAACCTATACAAAAGAATCAGAAATTAC
>NC_136524.1:41039037-41049037 GCF_053919585.1 Euprymna scolopes | reverse complement strand
TCAAAGCAGTAGAAAATCATATATATATATATTTAGCAATGTGATTAATAATTTAAAAATCAAATTATAATTAAATTAAAAATCCGTTTCATAAGAAGGAACAACAACAAAATTAATTATTTGTACGATCGTTTCGGAAAACAGTGTTTTTATTGTGGTAGACATCAAGTTACGGACAATAATTATTACATATAGTTTTTTTAATAAACAAGTTTTCCTCGTCAGCAAATATTGTGAAGGATTTTTATTAAATGTAAAAGACACCATAAATAAACCTAGCATTAAAGTAAGGCAGATGTATCTTTTAATTTTTCGCCTTTTGAAATCAGGAACTATGGTTAAAGTACTCATATAGATGTTTGCTATGGCTTTTCAGCTTATTTCATAATTTGATTTTTAAATTATTAATCACATTACTAAATATTAAATTAGCTCTAGGATATTTACCTATCGAACTTATTATACATCTAAATTACAACGAGCACTTTTGCTTTCCTGTATTTTAATTAAACTAGTAATTTTACTATTACATTAAAATACACTTTGCTCTTTAGACTATTGTTCTAATCTCCTTTATATATATATATATATATATATATATATATATATATATTACGATGCAATTTGGATGTTAACTTTCATATCCTTATCTTTAAGTTCCCTTACTCTATGACTTTAAGTTACTCAATCAAGTTTTAATTGTGATTTTCCATGTCTCACTGACTTTAGCAAATAAGGTGTAACCCATTATAACTATTTGCTAATATTTTCTTTTCTGAAGAGATGGTAGACATCAAAATCCTGTAGGATAAGGAGTTTAAATATTTCTAATGTATTCTTTGTCTTACATAGAATAATAAAAATCTTTTGATCTGAAACTCAAACATTTCACGTCATAAATTTAAAATTCATTGAATGACTAAAAATGTATATATATATATATATATATATATGCTCTGCAACAGTATTGAGCACTCTCTTCAGGTTTTTACTAATTACCAGTTTTACTATATATATATATATATATATACTAGTGTTTCATCCTTTCGGCAATCATCAGTGCAGGGTGTCACGATTAACGCCGATAATGATAAAACATAATAATAATGTGAAAACACGGATAAGTCATGGAAATCGTAGTCCATTTTCCAAATGAGCACAGTTTAAATAAAATCTGTGTATTTGTGTTACATTAATTAATGTTGTAGTGAGTCGTTTACTGGTGGAATTTGGTTGTCTTGACAACTGCCATAGACACTTCCCGATGTATGGTGTCGGTCAGTGACGGCTATGATTTTTATCTGCTTCCATTGGACCGCTCTTAAATGAGGTTGTGGTGGATAGTAAGATACTAAGTTACTTCGCGTGTCTCGATCATGACCAGTATCGAACTGCTCTGTAACGAAATCAATGTGGTTACTATCACTTCATAGCATTGGCGCGCATTATTGGGCAAATCGGTTGAAGTCAAATGTATGTTATTGTGTTCCAATTAATTGTAATTGTATACGTTATGATAAAATAATAATGATAATAAGAAGAAGAAGAGGGAGACGAAGAAGAAGAAGAAGAAGAAGAAGAAGAAGAAGAAGAAGAAGAAGAAGAGGGAAAAAAGAAGAAGAAGAAGAAGAAGAAGACGGAGAAGAAAAGAGAAAAGAAGAAGAAGAAGAAGACGGAGAAGAAGAGGGAAAAGAAGAAGAAGAAGAAGAAGAAGAAGAAGAAGAAGAAGATTGACAGTCGTAACGGAAGCATGGGCGACCATAACCTTTGTCAGTTGAAAATCGCTTACTGATGTAAAATTGTTCCGCTTTCCAAACCGGACTTCCTGTTTTAGTTTCATTTCGCTTTCAGCTGCGTTTAAGAATTTTTTTTAGGTTAGTTACACCAAAATTAATATTCCCTCCCCCCCCAAAAAAAAACAATAAAAAACATAACAGATTGAGAAATAGTGTAATCTATTTAACAAAAAAAAAAGCAATAAGCAAAATAAAAGGACAAGGTAATCGGTTTTCTAAGTAACATATTTATATACTACTGAAACGGACACAAACCCCTTAAAACTCTGTATTCAATGTTCTAATAAATAAAAATGAATCAGAAATATTTAGTGGGTAGATTCGTGTCAAAAGAAAATCAAAACAGAAAAAAAAATACAAACAATATACGTTTTTAACATCTCAAATTTTTAAAACGAAATATAATCAATAGAAAACGAAATATAATCAATAGTACATTCTTTATTTACAAAAGTAACTGATCATATTTTATTAATATAGAGAAAAAGATTTCTGGCACCTTGATATACTCGTGCCAAAAGAAAAACGAAAGTGAAAAAGTGTACGTTTTTAGTGTCCCAAATTGTCTAGAACGAAATAAAATCGACTATAGTTGTGCGTGATTTGACATATTTATTTTTCTCCTCCCAACGCATATATTCCAACTACGATTTATACAATCTCAAAGTCTTTCTTTAGATTCTATAAATGGCGGTTGTAAAACGTTATAATTACTTGTTTATATTTTTAGTACTTGTTTGCGGCTGACAGGCACACGTGTAAACAAGGGGTAAACGATTTTATTTCGTCCTAGAAAATTTGGGAAACTAAAAACGTACACTTTTTCACTTTCGTTTTTCTTTTGGCACGAGTATGTCAAGGAAACGTAGAAAATATTAAATAAGAAGCTCATAACCTGTGTTAGAATGTGTTTAGTTCGGCATAAATTAATATTGCAAAAATGTTGGGCTAGAAAATCAGTAGTAAGGAATAGGACGGTTTTGTTTGTGTTATCAGTGACGCCATCTTGTTTCGTGGTTAACCGTTTGTTAAATAGGAAACACTGATAATTCAGTAACACAAGAAACGCAAACGGGCAACCAATGAGAGTGTTAGAAATTAAAAGTTAGAGAGTAATCAGTATTTGTAGAAGGGAAAATGTAAAAGCTAATGTGAAACGTATATAGGTAAGAAGCAAAATAATAAAAAATAGGTCATTAGACCAAATTGTGACGAATGTTAAGAAGTTCCCGGTTACGATGAGTTTTGTGGGAGGAGATAACAATTAAGGAGGAACAATATGTTGTTACTACGGTAAGGGTAAGCGTAGTTTCATTGTAGCGCTCGTAGGAATAAACATAACACTTTATTATAACAGAAGAACGCTGCTACAAATATGCGCAAAACCTACGTAAAGTAGTGGGTAGCAGTCGGATCATAGTGAATTTATATATAACGTCGGCGTTTATTGGGCTATAATGTTTCTGTTTTAGGGGAATAATTGATTCTGTTTTATTAATATAGATACATAGAAAGAAAAAAGAAGGCAAATTAAATATGGAAAAAATCAGCGGAGTAAATAACTGTCCGTTACTTAGTTCTGAGTTATATCATGCAATACATTTTTTAAATGATCGATGCAGGTCCATAAGCGTAAATTTGTATGCGTTTAATAAATTCTGTTGAACATTATGAATTATGGAATATGGAGAATGAGTAATATGAATACATTATTTATTTGCTTATGGATTTATTATTATTATTATTATTATTATTATTATTATTATTATTATTATTATTATTATTATTATTATTATTATTATTATTATTATTTCATAATAATATCATTATAAAAATTATTATTAATAATATCATCACCATCATCATTATTATTATTATTATCATCATCATTATTTTTATCATTATTATTATTATTATTATCACCATCATTATTTTTATTATTATTATTATCATTATTATTTTTATTAATGTAATTATAATTATTGTTTATCATCATTATTTTATTTTTATTATCATGATTATTATTATTATCATTATTATTTTTATTATTACTATTATTATTTATTATTAGGTTTATAGTTATTATTATTATTTAGTATCATGGTTATTTTTATTATTTTTATTATTATTTTATAATTTCATTAATTTATAATATTTTATATTATTATTTTATTTTCATTGTTATTATTATTATTTTAATGATTATTTTTATTTTATTTCCTTATGATTATATTTTATATTTTCATTTTATTATTTTATTATTGCTATAACTATTTTTAGTATTATTAATTTATTATTGATTTTTTAATATCATTATTATTATCATTATTATTATTATTAACATTATCATTATTATTATTATTATTATTATTATTATTATTATTATTTATTGATGTTGTTGTTGTTGTTTTTGTTTTTGTTGTTGTAAACTTCAACATTTAGTGGTGATTTTCTGAAACGTCACCATATCTCGAAGGAAATTAAAAAAACATTAAAATTAAGAGATTTCACGTGGCTAAACATGAGAAGTCTGGGGTCAATTGGATTTAAATTCTGTAAATTAAATTTTACAACTTATGTTTCAATGTAGTTTAAAGAAATTATTCCACAGAAATAAAGACAAACCTTTAATTCCTTTGCACTCCTTACCGAAAACTAAATTGCAAATTTTAATTCCCAGAATTTAAATCTAAATGCTCTTGTACTATTGCCTTATCTAGAATAGTGAGCTTTTTTCATCTGATTGATATTGTCATGTGAATATTAATACTAATATTTGCTTTTGCTTTAATTTTACTAATGTATTCAATTTATTAATTGAAATTATAATTTTACGTCTTGAATTATATATATATATATATATATATATATATATATATATATATATATATATATATATATATATATATATGGGGGGCCCGTGTGTGTGTTTCTGTATGTATATACACACATATATACATATGCATGCGTATGTCTTTATTTCGAGACCTCTTCTGAATTAATAATAAAGAAATAAAGACGAGACGTTTATGAACACATAACTCGGTTTGTTCCTTTTTATTTCTCTATATGTGTATGTATATGTGTATGTACTTAGAGCGTATTTTTATTTCTCTATATGAGTGTGCGTGTGTACGTACAGCGTCTACGTATTCTTCATAAAATATTACGGAAAATTTATTTTTTTTAGATGTAATTAATCAAAGAAATTCATTTAAAGAACTAATGAAATTATATTTAAACGTAAGACAATGGATATACGCGTTGATTGTAAATTTTAAAAATATATATTTAATACTTTTCATATAATCAAACAAAAAATTACTTTCATATATATATATATATATATATATATATATATATATATATATATATATATATATATATATATATATATACGTATGTGTAAGATTATTCTATAAAACTGTTAGTTTCGATTACTGTCGTTATGATGATGCTCAAAATAATTCTGATCTCGATCTCTCTCTCACTTTCCTCTCTCTATCATCTTGTGTGCCTGTTTCTTTCTTTTTACTATCTATCTTCCTCTTTCTGTGTCTTTATTTTTCTCTCTCTCTCTTTCTCTGTCTCTCTCTCTCGTTTCTCTTTTTCTCTCTCTAGCTCTTTGTCTCTGTCTCTCTCTGCCCCTCTATCTCTCTCACACTCCCTCTGCCACTTTCTAACTTTGCCTCTCTATCTCTCTTGCTCTCTTTGCCTCTCTCTCTCTCTCTCTCTCTCTCTCTCTCTCCTCTCTTCTCTTCTCTTCTCTTCTTTCTCTGCGTTCCGAACGGGAATGAGAATCACGTGCGCTCCGAGGCAGGTCACGTATTTTTCACAATTGGTGCAAGTCCCCCGCTAACGTCTGTCGTCTGCCGCCACTCATCTGACACTCGTTCGTTCCGCCGGTGTTGCACTCCGGGGGGAAAAAAGCACTTCACCCGCACGTGCGCCAAATGCGCACGAGGAAGGGCGCGCTGAAGAATGATAGAGAAAGAAAGAAAGAAAGAAAGAAAGAAAGCAATCAAAAAATAGAATAATGAAGAAGAAGGACGAAAATAAAATAAGTATATATATATATATATATATATATATATATATATATATACATATGCATATTATATATTTGTATGTATATATATAATATATATGCATATATATATATGCATATATATATATATATATATATATATATATATATATATATATATATGATGAGAAGAATGGAAATAGTATTCCGACAAAATAGAGAAATAAAAAGGAACAAACCGAGTTATGTGTTCATCAACGTTTCCTCTTTATTTCGAGACTTCCTTTGGATGAATAGATGAATCATCGTAAACACATAACTCGGTTTGTTCCTTTTTATTTCTCTCTCTCTCTCTCTCTCTCTCTATATATATATATATATATATATATATATATATATATATATATATATATATATATATTATTTAATTCAAGGTATTATGTTTCATGTTTTAGAGATGTACCATGACTTAATTGAAGTGTATAAACCATTTTATCATTTGAAAAGCCGTTAAAAATCCATCAAATCATCCACGACGCACAAAAATATGAAACATGTAGGTTTTAAATAAATTTTCTGTATTTTAGCTTTCGCGTTTTCGATCGAGAATTTTATTGATTTCTTTACATATAGTCTGAGCCTTTGTCTAAAATTGTTTTAAATCTGAATATAATCCTTTAATGATATTAGACTTTATGTTTAGAATCCTTATTTCAAGTTTAATCAAAATCATGTAATGATATATTAATATCTAACACTAGCTGGCAGCCTGGCGTTGTTCGGTGGTACATTACGCTTAAACATGATATTTTGATTTGTGCAATTGCGTATGTATTATTATAGACCCAAATCAATTTTTAATATTATATATTACGAGGAATAATTTGCCCAGTTGACTAATATGCAAAATAATAATAATGATGATAATATCGTTCATCAAATTCCGTCCGTGTTTGTTTACAATATCACGTCATCTGATATTAGGGCTTGATGATGATTGCCCTGGAAAAGTCACTTCTGATTAATGTTTATTTTTGAGATATGCAAACTAAGAAATGATTTACGGCAATTTTAAATGGTATCTCTTTTATCGTAAAATGAACTCATTAATAAAAAATAAAGTAAAATGGTCAGGTACATCCAGATTGAACAGAGTATCATTCGATTTGTAGTAGAATGTTCTACCATCAAGCTATATATACAGATTATAATAAATCTGTTTTTTAAGAAGGAAGTATTTGCTGAGATCTTATAATCTATCCTGACCGGTGTAACGTAAAGTATTCCCCTGTAAAATGTATTGCTTTTTATCTATAAAAGAAGAAAGGCTATTTTTAAGATCTGATTTTCGATACATATCGGATGAATTTCTGAACAAAACGTATTTAAGTAAACTGCCAGACATATACGTTGGCTTTATATGAAATCTGCAAAGATAAGCTCAGCCGTTTTGGAATCGATGTAAAGTGATTTTCGTATAATAGGAGAGATACGAACAATTGGTAATCTTCTGTACTTGGGTATCCAGTGCGAAATATAGTACACTTTTGCTAAATTAAGCAGAATATGTTTATGCAGATATGCAAAGTGGTCAAATTTAGTGCAACTCCCCGTCGTTGAATACTATCTGAAAGTTTAATGAATATGCCCGCTGATTTGGGATTTATAGGTGCTTAATTTGATTCAATTCTCGTGTTAATTTCTGATAGCCTGGAGCTAAGAATTATAGGCACTTAATTTACCGGTGGCTTTTTAAGTTTTAAAGGGGGGCATAGATTGGAGCTCAGACGAGCACTAGCCATGAAAATAATGATGAAGAAGAGACAGGCTCGCAACGTCTCTTCTGTGAGATAGAGGTTGTAGGGAAGAGAAAGGAGCATCCCCACTAGGTTACGAAGTCTATTTTGAATTCTGTCAAGGCAGGATAAGCTCTTTCTAGCAGCTTCTGCCCAGATGTGACAGCAATACTCCATCCTTGGACGTGCCTGGCTCTTATATAGGTAGAGAATTGCATCAACAGTGAAATATATACTGGATCGATAGAAGGGCCCCACCATTTTCCCAGCGACCTTGGCAACAGATTTGATGTACGTATTACATCTCATATCAGGAGTAATCGACAAGCCTATGAGATTGTCAAAACATAGAGCCTCCCCAAGATTAGAGCCATTTATTTCCATTGAAGCGAGATGGGGATTAGAGCGTTGATGATGTAAAGACAGAAGCTTGGTTTTAGATGCATTAAAAGTAACCAGCAACCTCTTTCCTCATTGTACCACATGCGCAAGATCGGAGGAGAGAAAACCACAGAGCACTTGGTCGTTTACAGTCTTTAATGCACTGCCATAGACGTTAGTGTCGTCAGCATAAATGTCTACGAATGACCTAAGGATGTGATTTGGAAGATCATTAATGTAGATTAGGAATAGAGCTAGGCTCGGGATGAGCCTTGAGAGACTCCAGCATTAATACTGTGAGTTTCTGATTTCTGCTCATCAGCCACTACTCTTATGAACCTATCAGGGATAAATTATTTAACAATTGAGAAGATATTTTCAGCAATACTGTAACTGGAGATCTTGTGAAGTAAACCTTTATGTCATACTCTATCAAATGCCTTTGATATGTCAAGAGCAACTGCCCTAGAAAGGAAACCTCCGTCAAGACATTCGCTAATCCTATAAAATATAATCGTAAGCACATCTGCTGTAGATCTAGCAGGATGGAAACCATATTGTATGTCAATAAGAAATGTACTTTTGCTGAGGTGGTTAATTACTACTTTATTTAACACAGATTCCAGCAACTAACTCATGGCGTACAGGAGACGTATTGGTCTTTACTGGGATGAAGATGACTGATCACCTGAATTCTTAAATACAGAGCTTACTGACGAGATTTTCCAGTGCGTTGGGAATCAATTTTCTAAGACAACGCTTAAACAGCTTTGTAAGTATGGAAGCTAGTTCTGGTTGAAGCTTTTTTAACACTATAATACTGATGCCGTCAAGAATCAAGGTTTTTGATTAACTTGGCCACATCACGCTCAAATATTTGTATGTCGCATAGATTGTTTTCTGATACAGGAGGAAATACAGGGAGTTGGCGGCCTTGGTCGCATAGGGTGGAATTAGCTGCAAAGTTTATGGCAATAGTTTGGCTTTGTCTGATGCTGACGAGATTACCTCAGGTCTATTGACAATAGATGGGATACAGAACACGCTTCTGTTCAGGATTCTGTTCGCTATATGCCAAAACTAGTAGGAACCAAGCCACTGCTCAGCTACTTTGGGCTTGATGGACTGAGCATACAACTCTTTCGCGTTCTTTATTACTCTTTTACAGTAGTTGCTGGCAGTCTTGAAAGTGGCTTTAGTCTCAGTACATCTATTAGGTTGGAAGCAATGGAAAAATGATGTCTGTGCGCAATGGGAGCAGCATATTCTGGCTGTAATTTTTCGAGGGTATGAAACGGTCTATACCTACAATTAACCATTCCGTTAGATCTGATACTATAGACGACACATTCTTTTTAAACGTGGAACGCAGAGGTAGATCTGATATAAATGTACGGAAGATATCCCAGTCAGCCATAGTGTATCGATATACCGTACGATGGAGAGGTATGTCTGAGGACTTATTACATTTCGTTTTTATCTTAACTGATACAACCGAGTGGTCGGAAAATCTCAGCGAAGACAAAACGGAATATGAACGTAGCTCAGGGTAAGTTTTGAGAAAAAGGTCAAGGAGACGTGCATACTGGCCATCAGTGTTGGGCACACGGGTGGGTTCGTGAACAATCTGAGTGAGGTCATAAGCAATGGAGAAATTGTGACAGAACTTCCCCTCATCATTCGTCTTGTTTAAGTCGGTTAACCATTCCACATTGTGACTTGAGTACTATCAGCTAGAATTGAAACCAGAACCTATAGTTTCCCAGCCTTATTCCTTACTACTTGTACTATGCCCTTTTGAAAATTTACGTTGTAAAAAGTATAAATGTATATTTGCACACGCTTACCAGAACACTTTAAGTCGACTTACGCCTACCTACCTTCAATCATTTTTTTACACTTTTCACTATTTAGCAGTTACATTTACCGGTTAAAAACCAAATCAAAGTTGTTTCACTCGTCCGAATTCAATATATATCAAGTTGCAAGTCTGAAGATCA
>NC_136524.1:40984037-41036537 GCF_053919585.1 Euprymna scolopes | reverse complement strand
CTTCAACAATCACACACGTATAAATAAATAAATAAATATATATATATATATATATATATAGCCAAAATGGTAATTAGTAAAAACCTGAACAAAGTGCTCAATACTATTGCAGAGCAAACATATATTTTTATTATTTTATTACCGTTTTATCTGTTTAATTACACATGTTTCAGTTACTGAATCGTATCAACGATCCAGCAACTTTGTTAGACTGTAACACACTTGTGTTCAAGTCTGAAGAAGTTGAATCGTTGATACGATTCAGTAACAGGAACAGGTGTAACTAACCAGATAAAACGATAATAAAATAATATATATATACGGGTTCTTTTACTCAAAAGTAATAAACTAATGAATTCAACGAGGTTGTTAGATAGTGCTCAATAAAAAGAGCTGATAATACTTGTTTATTGTTATATAAACATGGTCACATCCTGCTGCTACAAATACAAATAGCCACTTGTTTCAATCAAACAACAGATATCATCAAACAAGTGGCTATTTGTAGCAGCAGGATGTGACCATGTTTATATAACAATAAACAAATAAAATATATATATATATATATATATATATATATATATATATATATATATATATATATATATAATTATTTTCCACAGCCGAACCAACGTCGCACGCCACAAAAGCAAAGAAAGCCAACAAAGTGGAAGTCCAAGACTCGAGTTTCGCGACGGCTACGATGCTGGTTCGGCTGTGGAAAATAATTATATATTCTCTCACACTTTCTGAACATTATATATATATATATATATATATATATATATATATATATATATTATACAGAAATGTAACCTAATATGAAGGTTAACGTATATATTTAACAATCACATACAGAAGTGTAACACAATTGTGCTAAATTTAGTATAATGTTTGTGTCGCAAAAAACGTATATCGATGTATACTGTTCAACAATTAGATATGGAGTTTAACGTATATGTTGACCAATCATATACAAAAGTGTAACCCAATTGTGCTAAATTTAACGTATTTCATTGTGTAGTTTAAGAAATATACGGGTATTATATTTAACCATTACATGTTTGGTTGTAACCTAATTGTTCTCAATTTTATGTATTTTTAGGAGTATAAAATATGTCAATGTATTAAATTCAGCAATCAAGTATGGAGAAGTAACATAAATGCGTTCATTGTTTATGCTTTTGTTTTGTTGTATGAAGCATAGCGATATTATATTCAATAATTTTGACACGGAAGTGTAATTGTGAAACATCCTATGCATTTTTGTATGGCATTTATGTATTTATTTTTTGCACAGAATCACCACTTATCAAGGTCCAGAGGCCACTCGAGGATAAGGGTTAACGGGTATACATTAGTCATTGTGATTATAGCGTAGTAAACATAAGTAGTGGGAATTTTTTAAATTGGATTACTTAGGGGGAGCAGTTCATCAAGAACTTGTTTACATTGAACTTGAAGACAATCAGATTGTAGTCGGCTAGAAAGCAGGCAAACGAAAGAGAGTTCCACATGCGTGCAGTTCTAAGAAAGAAGCTTCGTTCATGGAATCTATGTCTAGGTTAATTATATTCAATAATTATATATTTGTGACTGTAAGATAATTGTGTACATTTTATGCGTTTTTATACGTAATTGTTGCATTATATTCAACAATTACATAAATATGAGCAATCCAATTGTGCTAAATTTTATATATTGTTTGTATAAGACAAAACATATCGTTGTATTATACTCCAAAATTACTTAGAGAGGTGTAGCTAAATTGTGTGAAATTTCATGAGAGGGATGTGAGAGTATACTATGTCCAAGTATAATATTCACTAATTATAAATGGAAGTGTAACCTATTTATACTAAATTTTACAGTGGGTTTCCTGTATTATAAAATGTATAGATGTTATTATATTGATCAATTATATACCAAGGTGTAATCTAGTTGTGCAAAAGTTATTTTTTGTAATATATCAAAGTATTTATTCAATCGTATGTAAGATTAAGCTATTTGTGCTAGACTATTGGAGTTATTTTGTGTAGTATAAAAATACTGATGCTTTATATTCAA
Source organism: Euprymna scolopes (assembly GCF_053919585.1). Classification (NCBI taxonomy): domain Eukaryota; kingdom Metazoa; phylum Mollusca; class Cephalopoda; order Sepiida; family Sepiolidae; genus Euprymna; species Euprymna scolopes. The sequence goes on along the minus strand of NC_136524.1, from coordinate 41,034,470 downwards.
TAATCGCATATGGAAGTGTAACGTAATTGTGTTAATTCTATGTGTTTTTGTGTTTAGTTTAAATTATATCGATTTATTATTTAATTTTAAAGTGTTTCTAATTATTTGTAAATAGACGTGTTATTATTGTACGGTTGAATTTTATAGAAAGAATGACTAATATATATATATTTTTTAGTCATTCAATGAATTTAAAAATTTATGACGTGAAATGTTTGAATTTCAAATCAAAATATTTTTATTCTTGTAAAACTTATAATCACAGGTTTTCATACCAGTTGATTGTTAGATAATTTTATTCTGAAGAACATATATATATATATATATATATATATATATATATATATATATATATATATATATATAGTAATCAACATATTTTTTCGCTGTATCACAGCTCTTCAGTGCAGCTAGACTAGCAATTGCCTCAACTTAGGATTGAAACTTGACAGTCTAGGCGAGAGTTGGAACTTCTAACTGTAACGCTATTTAGCTGCTCGTAAGTTGGGTAATTGGAATTACAGTGGTCAAACATTGTCCAAACTCCTAAGATCCATTTCTTACACAAAAAAGCATTGCATTATACGCTGGGTGCAGGTTATTAGTTCACTCCACAATATGCTCAACCCAATATATATATATATATATATATATATATATATATATATATATATATATATATATATATATATATCGATGCCTCCGTTCATTCTCGAAAGAGGATACCCCCTGTAGTGGCAGCTGCGCATGTAATTGTGTGGCAAGAGTTGCGCAATCACCAACCACATCCCTTCTGAATCGGCACTGCTTGAGTCCAGTGGCAAGGAGAAGTTCAGGACAACTGGAAACAATGCCGAGATAAGCGGAGAACACATACAGCACCTGTAAGTCCCAAACGGTAACCCATCTGGTACTGGTTAGGCTCATCGTTGCTTAACCGGGGATCTGACGGGAACCGGTATTTCAAACGTGACTATGCCGTATATATATATATATATATATATATATATATATATATATATATATATATATATATATATATAGGTTCAATCCTTGGCTTGGGAGAGATGCTAGTCCAGCGGTACTGATGAGTTGTGATACAACGAAACAGGACTGTATGTCGATGACTACAAATATATATATGTGTGTGCGTGTGTATGTGTGTGTGTGTGTGTGACGGTCTCATATTTCTTGATAATTTCTATTCCTAAGGACAAATAAATTATTCTTATGATTATTGTTATGTTTGCAAGGTCCATCTTAATAATTGAAATATACGCAAATAAACTAATTACTCCATATTAATAGCAAATTCTTTGTTTAAAATGTTTTCGGTAATCAACCATAATATAAGGTTACCATATGTCCACTCTGAGATGTTGACCTTGGTTACAAGGCTACCAAGCCTATAATAAGCATCGCCTTGGCTGGGGGGGTATTGAATCACAATCTGGCTGCTACATATTGAACTCATTTGCAACGTGCCGCTAGGCCAATGAAACACAAGGACGAATAGAGTGAGCCCCATCTTTCATTCAATGTAAACGCCATAATTTGATTAGTGGAACTCTGATTCTAGACTTTTCTAGTTTGATTTTGGTTTGTCGTTTCTTACGGCGTATCAATCCTTTTTAGTGTATAGTTAAAACATCTAGTGTGTGTCTTGATTCGGCTCGATTCTGACACGTTTTGATCGATGAATGAAAAATTAGACACACTTGTAACGAGAAAAGGATATCGATGAGTTGGGCAGACAGGAAGAGAGAGATAGGTACGAGATAATAAGAAAAATATAGAGCAAATAAAGAGAGAGAGAGAGTAGGGAGAATGAGGAAAAGATGAAGAGATCGCGTGTCTATATGAGCGTAACAGAAGTGGTGATAGAGCAGAGAAAATTGATTAGTTTTCTTTGCCTATTTCACGGGATATCAAACCTTTCGGGATTATTTAATATATCGCAACTCTTTCTCTTTCTCTTGGCTCAGACCTTTTTTTCCTCTATGTACCCTTTTCTCACTATCGGCATTTCTAATTTTCCATTCAGAAACCATATATTTCTGCTTTTTTCTATGTACATTACAAGCATAACGCTTTAGCATTAATTATCCCTCAAAAAGAGTTAATATACCGTAAGAAATAACAACACAATACCAATAGTAAAATATTAATTTTATATGACGTATTGCACAAGTTGCTATTAGGGTAGCAATTATGAGTTCATGCCTTTTTAACAGTATATTTTTTTAACCTATGTTCATCCCTTACAAAGCATATCGCCACTTGGACGAAAGGGGCTACTATTTTGGGCCATGTCTAGGAAAGATTAACAAGATATTTGTTGATGTTACATTTAAACTTCTGCATATACGTACTGCTAGGGAAGCAGGCAACAGTTAGGGAATTCCAAGGTCTAGCTGTTCGAGAGAAGAGACTCTTAGAATAGAAAGTTTTCTGACATTTAGGGAGATCAACAGTGAAGTGGGTGAGATCTTATTGCTAAACGGGTTTGTTGGGGATATGTACGTCGAGGTTGTACAAGTGCAACGAGTTCATCAGAACACATTCCATTAAAATATTTGTAAAACAGGCACAGTGATGCAACATTGCGGCGATGGGACAGAGGCTGAGGCTTAGTTGATAAAGTGGGACCGATTAGATTGACAACTCTTTTTTTTTTACTTTATCTAAAAGGGGAGACTAGTGGTAGATACACCAGCCCAGATGTGGCAACAATACTCCATGCATGGAGGGAATGATGGCCTTGTGAAGGTACAGGATACTCTCAGGCGTGAATAGTCTTCTAGTTCAATAGAGAGAACCCACATTCATTTCTTATAAACATAAGTAAATAGTACTAGAAAAGATATTTCCGTAGACTTTTTTGTTTAATAAAAAAGAAAGCTTATCTCTGGGCTACAATTTAGTAGGGGACGGATAATTCATCTACTCCAATTGGTTTGATATATAAGTTTTAGAATATACTTCTAAAAACCTCGCCATTGTGTAACCATGTGTGTGTATATATATATATATATATATATATATATATATATATATATATATATATATATATATATATATATATATATACGAATTATTGAATTTTATGCTATATTCTTGAGAATATCTTAAGCCGGCAGGAGATCCAAAGAAAATTTCTGATACTTGCATATTGGTTTCGAAAAAGAACATTATTTTGTTAATTAATTATTAACAAGTCCAATCAGATGGATACAGATACGTCAACAAAATTGTTACTGCCAACTTCTGACAAGCACCTTGACAATAAGACCGACGTCTACAAACATATTCTGCATCATTAACTTTATCTGAATTTAATTACGTTGAAATATTTAAATTATTTACCTTGCACTATAACAGAAATGACATGCAAGCCATTAGGACATTCAATGAAAATTCTCTTATACTTTATATATCATTTTTCTTTTTTATTCTTTTTTAGATAAGGCTTCATAATTTGTGAATTCATTTTTTTGTGGACTACTATCTTCATCTTCATAATTGTTGTTGTTTCAAGAATAATATATAATAGCATCATTTCAAAAATAATGTGATATACCATTCGATACGGATCCAACAACAGAAAACCAGGTAAGAACACATAATTGGATTTATGAGATTATAAAATCCAACCTTCATCGTCCTTCATGGCCCGTGGCGCAGTGGATAGATGCGTTTAATCTCTACAGTTCCGATAAGGATTGTCTGAAGATAGCAGTTTCAATCCTACCAAAGCAGGCCAGAGGATTAGCTGGTCAAAACGTAGTGACACAGAAAGCAACAACTACGGAATTTAGTAATTGCTGGAGATGCCGTTACAAGACTCGGCATTCATATTTCGTCGCGATTAATCACTTGAAAAAGGTCAGCGGATGAGTTGATCGAAACGTGGTGAAACAACAACTACAACTATGAAATGAATGAATACGCTGAATTCGCTGACATTTTTTTAAATCATTTCATTAATTATTGTCTCCCCATTAATAGATCGAACAAGGACACATTGAGACAGCAATTTTAATGGTGTCAATGTATTTTGATAAAATAGATTATTGTTATTTGTTATTTAAGAATATATTCCAGAATGCCTTTTAATTAGCTTGATTGGATCCGTTACTTAAACTCTGAATTACCTTAGTCTATAAGCAAAGTACACACAAAGAGTATAATTATACCTAACGCAATTTGACTTTGCATTGTTCTCGTCCTAAAACTCACTATGCAATTGATATTAGCATATCACGACAAATACTTTCTCTCTTGATACACGACATGAATAGCTAATCGAATTTCTATCCTTATATTAATTGAGCAGTGAACAGTTAATATGTGGAGGTCTAATCTGGTAATCACCTTTTTTTATTCCATTTTCAATTTACTATTCGTGACGAATTGTATGCGTCCCATAATGACTCTACTAAAATAAATATTTAGCTAGATATAGAATATGTAATCGATAAAATCGATTGGAGTATTTCTATTATATAAAGAACAGAGATTAAAAAGTTACGTAAAAGACTGGCTAATCAGAATCAAATATCGATTTGTCAGGTGCCATAAAATTATTGCAACTATCTAGGAAAATCCTATAGCCTTTCTTATTGAAATAGCTCCAGACTAGGAATAAAGCCATTTGATGTAAGGAGCGAAAGATGATTATCGCAAAGATAAAATGTGTCTATTGTCTATTATTATTTATTGAAGAAAACAATTATCGGAAAAAAGCTGCATAATAATTAGGTATCAAAACAGCGTATTGATGAAGATCATGGGCCCAACAAGCAAAACGAGCTATAGCAAAAGAAATAGAAAATACATTACACAATTCAATGAGAAATTTAGAAATAAAAGGAGCACTCCTGTGATTGAAAGACATGAGCTGAGCCTCACCAGGATATAGCGAAACAAGCCATTTTGTAACCCAATAGACAACGGAATCCAGGTCAATTTCTAGCTTAGTTGGATCTTCCAGCTAGTTTAAAGGAAATAAGTGATACGAGAATAAAGAGTTGTTTCATAAGGATAGATATTTGTTGCTTCAACCATATTCTATTAAATGGTTGATTAGTATTATTTGGAATCTTTAGACTACTGTTTTCATCTTGAGCATAATTTTCACAATGTTTCGGTCGATGTAATCTCCAACGTCCCTTAGGTGTACCTTGTCGAACTCGGATATGTTTCTGTCGAATTCGGGAATTTGGACGGGACTTAGAATGAAACCCTTTGTTTATAACACGAGGGTAGCACACTCTCGTTCCGTAAGCTATGATTGAATAAAGATAGAATTCGCAATTGTATTTTTCGGTCGCCTACACTGAAACTTGAACCTTTAACCTTCAAGAGAATATCACTTTTACAATTGACTTTCCAATTAATATAAAAACTGGGCCATGAGTCATTGTGGACAGTTCTAGTACGAATTTTAGAAGCCTTAAACTTATTTCATATTTTTAGCTGTAAATATCACTATTTATTACTAATCATTATTACTATATATATATATATATATATATATATATATATATATATATATATATATATACTAGCAAAAGTACCCGTCGGTGACTGGGTTCAAAAACAGCCTACAGAAAATGGACTCTGATTTATGAAAGTATGATAGGTTATGAACAGGAAGGGTTATAAAGAGATAGCTTCACATTTGGGGGTATCAAAACCAAAGCAAAATATGATGAAAGTGAAAATAAAATAGATAAACCCCATAATTCATTATACCATACCTGCTCACACTGAAACACTTATCATAATATTCTGTGGATCTATATTTAAAAAACCTTGTTAAACTTTGTGACATAATTCCATTCTATGGAGGTCAGGCGCGAACGAACACCCCATAATTTTATTATACCATATTTCCTCAAACTGAAACATAATTATCAAAATATACTTCCGCAGATAGATATGAAAAATCTTTACTAAAGTTTGTGCCTATTACCATTCTATGGAGGTCAGGCGGGAACGCAGACCCCACAATTTTATTATACCATTCCTATTTAAGTTAAAACATACTTATCAAAGTATTATTATGTACATCTATATCAAAAACACTTGTAAACGTGTTTTTTTTAATTTTTTAATTTTTTATTTCCATACTTTGTGGACCAGGCGCGTACTCAGACCCCACAGTTTAAATGAATCATCATTATATCATCATTATACCAGATCAAACATACCCATCCTTGTGTCTCGATACATCTTCTATCATTATATGTGATAATTTGTCTATAATAATAAACCATATAGGAGCCTATTCGTGACCAGACACACACAGATGTTCAGCTTTATATTATATATATATATATATATGTACATATATATATATCCTCTTACGCTCCAACCACCTTATCATCTATTATTAAGCACATACCTAAAGCTATCGAACGTACAATAATAATAACTCCTCCAATGATTCAATAGATACAATAATATTTATAACAATGCACTAAAATATAGTGGATACAAAACTGCCGAAATTAAATACAATAGAAATAATATAAATACGACTATATCTAATAATCGAGGTAGAAAATAATCTAGTTCACTCCCCTTGAACTTAATAGTAAAAACAAAACTAGGTTCCTACATCTCATAAACACTTCCCACCAGATAGTACACTACATAAAACCTTATACAAAAACAACTTAAAACTAAAAAATCATCAAAAAACACAATAATAAATATTAAGGGGAAATAATCCAGCTAATAATAGTGATCAAAGAAAGACCTGAAGTTGCCAAAGACCGATCAAATGTCCAATAAGCAATAATTGTCCCATATCTTCAGTGGTATACCAGGCTAAAATATGCACCATAGAAAACCCAGAAATATAAAATAAAATTCTACATAGGCAGCACCTGAATGACCTTTAAAAGCATATTCTACGACCATACACTATCAACTAATAATAAAGAATATGCTACGGACACCTCACTCTCGGTATACTACTGGAAGTTAAGCGAAGCGAATAAAACACCTTTAGTCGAATATAAAATACGTAGGAAGGCTAAAACATGTAGTTCATTAACTTAACCCTCTTATCTGTGTTTGGCGGAGCGGTTTAAGGACCATGAAAAAAATATTAAACGTAAAAGTAGAATCGGCTATAAGTTGCAAACACTTTAAGGGTTATGTTTTAAATTAGATTATAAAACGAATAGCGATCCCCATGTGGTAGTAATTCTACAATTAATAACCCCTCACTCGTAATATCAATTAATTAAAAAATGAATCAACGGAAAAGCTGAAAGTATACAAAGTAGTTCCGATACACCACAAATTAATAACTATACTTACTAAAACCTGACAAAGTTTCGAAGAATAGGTAACATAAATTAGCTAAATTAAGGAAGGTGTCACCCTTTCATTAGCCCTCAACACCATCTCAAACGCTACCGTTTAATACTGAACTAAATGAACATCAACACAATATGCTACCAACTGGATAAAGGTGAGTGCACTTTGCATGCTTAATAATTAAACACCCAAAAAACGCTCAACAATGAACTATATGTCTAACGTGCTTCTAATTGGAATATTTATATATACCTATGGAAAGCATTATCGTAAGACAGCATTACACGAGAAAACCAACTATATAATTGATCCCGAAAGATAATTTGGAGGACGGAATACTCAACCAGTAAAGACAAATATATACGATTGTGTACCTGTTTGTATGCATATGGTTTGAAAAACCTATCTCTATATAGTCCTATAAAATATATTTATACTCTAGTATTTAGGAAAAGATAAACAACCCAAATCTTTATTAATATCATATAAACAAGCGTGTATATCTGTTCACTGGCTGTTAATTTGACTGCATGGATATATATCTTATGAATAAAAAAATAAATAAATTGAAAACGAAAAACAAATAAACGAATAAAAAGGCGTGGAATAAAATAAATAAACAGAGCTTATCAATAAAATAGATAAAAAGGAAGTCGCCACAAAACAAAACAACTATAAAAATCTAAGATAGTGAAGTAACACTGATGAGGGTATAATATTACTTCAGATTAAAGCGAAAACTTCGGTTAATAAACCACCGCCAAGTTAAAATAATACCAAAGCTCCACGCTGATACAGCTTGACCACATCGGATCTTACTTCTCCCGCTTCCTTCGCCCCCTAGTTCTTTCCTTCATTAAACCTCCCTACAAAACCCCTTTCACATTCACTAAGTATGCACTCCACTTTCTACCAGAGCGTAAACTACACCCGAATATCTTATAAAAAACGAATGTAATCTTGACTCTCGTTTCAATATCGCTCTTTTCTTTGTCTTATGAAGTGGTCGCTTTGAATTGATATTTTACTGAAACATGTATGCACATATGTAACCAATAATATTTGTATAATAAACAGACTATATATATATGTATGTATATATATATATATATATATATATATATATATACTGATATATATGTAAATTACCTAGTTCAACTGAAAGATTCACGAGTTCGATAAGGTATACCTAAAGAGGATTGGAAGTCACATCGACGGAAGCATTGTGAAAATAATAGCTTCGATGAGACCTGTAGTCCGAATTATTTGAATAGGAATTATCAATCCTTAATTGAAAATTCAGATACATCAATAAACAGTAGTCACTTTTAAATATTAGATACTAGGTGCCTAGGTTTCCAGACTTTTATTGATAATCCACACACCAAACTCTAGTTCCTTCGAAGTAACAGTCTCTGGCTGCGAAGCACTTGTTGAAGATCTCATGGAAGTCTCCCTGTGTGAGCGTGTCAATAAGCCTCATCACAGCTTCTTTCATCTCCTCAAGTGTCTCCTAACTACAACCTCTCAGGTTTCGTTGAGTTTTGAAAACAACCAAAAGTCACAGGGAGCAAGGTTTGAACTATAAGGAGGGTGGTGAACTGTTTTGGTGCCCATATTGGTCAAATAGTCTGTGAGAATGATTAAACACCCTTGATATAAATTTCACGCAAATCTTCCCCATCTTCAGTTCCTCGCAAATAATTGCATACACAGCTCCCACACTGACATCAAACTGTGTCCTTATTGTCTCTACAGTCTCACGAAAGACCTTATCTATGATTTTTTCTTTATTTAGCCAATCAACTCTGGTCTACAGACTTTCTTACCTCTCCCACATCTCTCATTATCCCTCACAGACTTCTTGCCTTCCTTGAATCTTTTATGCTACTCCAAAACTGATGGTCGATTTCTACCAAATGCTCCAAAAGCAGTCTCAAGTATTCCATACGTTTCTGTGGGATTTTCCAAGTTGAAAACAGAATTTCATTGCATATCCTTGTTCTAAATTATCCTCACATCCAGATTACATTTTTGAAATTTATTAGCTGTGAAAATCAGGTTTTAGTAGGATGTATTCCAATTCTTGTTAGCTGTTCATTCGAACCAGAACTCATCGAATTTGGTCAGTCATCTCATATAATGTACAGCAATAACATATTGAATTTTCAAGAGTCTACGACAATTTTAAATGCCTGTATAAAACATTTGTAAGCTTATTGAAGGTATATCTGCATTGACTGACCGCACACATCTTGAACAGATAAAATACGCGACATATTATTAGATAGATTTATTTCAATAAAATATGAAAATAAAATTCACTTTAACTTTTTATTGCAGTTGCATGGCATTATCTATTGTGAGGAATGTGTCTATTAGCAATTACAAACACACTTTTGCTGATGAGTCAAATTAGTGTAAAATGCAATAGCTAAGCACATATTAATATTGTCTGTTTTGGATAGTAGTTTTGAAGCGATTAATCGGAATAGGGAATCGAAAATTTTGGAACTTCTTTCGGTATCGGAATTGGAAAACTTGTGTCTGTTCCGACGCCAAAAACTATTCTTTTAATTGCTTTATTTGTTTGTTTGTTTGTTTCTTTCTTTGTTTGTTTGTTTAGAACTTAATTTTCCTTGGCTCGTATCAGTGATAAAATCATAAATATTCTTTGATTTTAAACTGTCAGTAAACTAAACTTTATAGATTACTGCCACAAGTGAAATTTTATGTTAGGGAAAATATATGCACTTGCAATATGAAATTTTACAGTAATCAGACCCCCCCCCAATAAAAAAATAAATATCTCAATATTTAGAAGTTAAAAAAAGAATCAGAATTAGGAATTTGATCGGAATCAGGAATTTAGAAAAAAAACGGTAATTGCATCGGAATCGGGAAAACATTTATATAGAATTGATTAGTATTTTTAATAAATAACAATTTTAATATGGACAATAAGGATCGTTATTTACGTCAAAATTTTCAAATTATCAAATTTTCACCGTTACAGTATTCGCGGTTCTTTCGCCCGACTCTTTTTAAGAAGAATTATTAAGGATTTCGCTTTTATTTTGATGCAACCATAACTACAATAAGGATCTCCGTTATTTTCATCAAAATCGGAAATATTTTTAAATTTTCACCAGTTATGGGCAAATAGTTGTGGATGCATTGGAAAAGGCAGAGGTTAAGGGAGCAAACCCTGACAAAAAATAAATCCGTTTTTGGAGTCCTGATAAACGGATGGTAAAACGCAGCAACAATGTTCCGGCAAATCCTGCAGCTGCGCTGGTTCCGACAGCACTGGTTAGCTTTTCCATCAGACTTTATCTGCAACGCCGAGAGAGGGACCTTGATCACTGGCCAAACCTAGGTCTCGATATCACCTACTCAAGAAAGACAACTCAAGCTTCAACTTTATAGCCATAGCAAACGGCGCAGTTCACCAGACGAGATGTAGAACGCCATTCTCTCATTAGATAGGAGGTTGTCATCATAATATGTACTAATATACGTGTTTTATGCTTACTAAAAATCATCATTTTGCTACGTACAGAGTAGTTATATATTACGTTGTTTTTATATTAATCATTGTTTCATCTTTTTTAAGACTTTCTCCTGACGAAATAAACACAAAATCTTGATGAATACATAATTTTTGTTTTCCCTCTTTACACTTACCCGACATGTCGAAATATTATTTGCATGATTTTCGCCATTATATACAGTTTGCAAGTACAATTTATATATGTCTATAAATATATATATATATATATATATATATATATATATATATATATATATATATATATATATATATAGTAAGTTATAAAATATATATGGCGATTAAGCTATACTGAATATTCCGCGTTTCATCCACTCTAGGACTCATCAGGCTTATGCGCTAAGCCTGAGGAGTCCTAGAGTGGATGAAACGCGGAATATTCAGTGTAGCTTAATCGCCATATATATTTTATAAATTACTAACTAGCTCTACCTAGTATTGAGCAGTTTTGAAGTAAATACTTTACGCATAAATTTATACTTTCGTATATTAATTTTATGTGAGTAAATGAAATAGTTATATATTTATATATGTATATATATGTATGTGTGTATATATCTATTTGTATATAATAAAGCTGAACGTTTGTGTGTGTGTGTGTGTGTGTGTGTGTACACGAATAGGCTCCTATATGGTTTACTATTAAACTAAACTGACCCCATACACATAGAAGAGGTATCATGGATAAAAATTGAATATGTTACATTTTGAACAGGAGTGGTTTATTAAAATTGTGGGGTCTGTGTATGCACCCAGTCCCCAAAGAATGGAAATAAAACCTAAAAGAACACTTTTACAAGGGTGTTTTGATACAAATGCGCATAAAAATACTTTGATAAGTATGTGTGAGATTAAACATAGATAGTATAATGAAATTGTAGGGGTCTGCTTTCGCACCTGCCTTCCATAGAATGAAAATACGCTACAAACTTTAAAAAGGACTTTTGATATTTATTCACGTAAATATACTTTGATAAGTATGTTTTAGTTTAAAGACGGATTGTATAATAAAATTGTGGGGTCTGCGATCGCGCCTTACTTCCATAGAATAGAAATACGTCACAAAGGATAACAAGTGTGTATATATATATATATATATATATATATATATATAGAGAGAGAGAGAGAGAGAGAGAGAGAGAGAGAGAGATAGATAGATAGATAGATAGATAGATAGATAGATAGATAGATAGATAGATAGATAAATCCAAATAAGAACATTGTAATAAGAGTTTGATCAAGTGTGGTATAATAAAATTATGGGGTCTACCTGGCTTTCATAGAATCGGTTTTAATTTTTTTACGAAAATATAGTTTAAGAAAAATAAGGTGTTTGTGAATAATACCGAAAGCAATTTAGGTGACCGAAAAAGGATTTAACCAACCTTTAAATAATTTATGATAAAAATGAAAGGTTAAACTGTTTGATATTATTTTCTGTCTGTGTTCTTGTCCTCTTTAAGTAACTGACTTTTTAAAAATAGGAAGGTTACTTAAAGGCGTTTAGCTTAACTCTTCCATATTTTATCATAAATTATTTAAATATTGGTCGAATTCTATTTCAGTCACCTAAATCAGTTGCGACAATATTTTCAAACAACTTCTTTTACTTAAACTATATTTTAGTAATAAAATAAATTATAAAGACCATTTATACTTTAGATGGCGATTTAGCCAATATTATTAAATAAATAAAACAATAAAATAATGAGATAGATAGAATAGGCAAAAATAAAACACGAGGTCGATTTTATAAGGTATAAATGAAGATTGTGATAGGCAAGAATTATTTCAGTCGAAAAGGACATGAGTAAAGATTAAATACTAAATTTTTCATTAGAAAATAAAATTAATTTTTTTCCATTATAAACATGTTTATTTTCTATTGAAAAATGAATGTTTTAGGTGTAACACGTGTTCATGTCCGCGCGTGGAAAGAGGTGTGAGTAAAGGAAATGGGAATGATATTCCAGCGCGTAGACAAAGACAAAGATAGAGGGTTGACATCAGTAAAGCTGCGCGCACATGGCGGTACTTGTTCACGTGGAAATGTCTTCAAGCCACTAGCTGTGGACGCGAACTTGTCGGGTTGATGGACCGACGCAAAAGGGAAAAAAGAGTGAGAAAGTCAATCCAGTTCATGGAGAGAGAAAGCATATAAAGTGTACGTACTGTCTGTTAGCTCTTGTTTCACTTACAGTAGCAGAGGGCGTGACGTGCGCGGGCGCGCCCCGAAAGGGCGCGCGGTTGGTCCGTCGACGTTCAGGTCGGAAGCTGGTTCGGAAAGAAAGCAAAAGCTTAGTTTTCTTGCTTTTATAGTTGGAATTATTTATTCACAAACACATTTTATTTTCAAATATTTAAAATGATTTCTTGAAAATTTCAAACGCAAAGAAATTAACTTTCTTTACTTTAAAAAGATATTTCTATATCTTGATTGATCAAATTAAAATTTATTTTTTAAGTAAAGTAATTTAGAAATACAAAAAAAAAACTTTTTTTTATTATTCTTTCATCATCGCTTAACTCGAAATCAATTTTAATAGATGGGTGTGTATTTTTGTTTTGTCATTACAGATATATTTTACAGAATCACACCCGTTAGATTTTTTTTGTGATGAACACCACACTTAATGTTAAAGCAGGCATCGAGCGTTCAACAGAATGTCAACTTGTCATTAATACAGATAAAAAAAAATCCAATGAACATGTTAGGTTATTCAATTTACCAACATGTAACGAAGTGGCTCCTTGTATGGCTGATGAAAGTTTTGGCAATAGACATAATTCTTTATTCAAGAAATAACATGCTGAAATGTGTGAAATGCACGGATATTATGAAAGCCTTCAATATCCCCTACTATTTGTATATGGAGACGATGGATACCATTTGGGGATTCCACAGTTTGGAAATATCATAAAACCTGCTTCATGTATAAATTTTTACGCGAACCATTTTATGATCATAGATAATGCCTTTAATCATCTTTACATAAATCAAAATCTGTTCCATGAGTTTGCAGTTGATAGGTTTGCAAAGGTTGAAGCAGAAAGACTTTTATATCTAAAAACTCATTGAAACAAGTAAAGAGTAGATTCCTACAGACATCTCAAAGATCATATAAATAACGACGGCAAATACGGAAATATAGATCAGATATGCATTTTACCTTCTAGCTTCACAGGTAGTCCACGATATATACATGGAAGGACCCAAGATGTAATGGCATGTCAGACATTATGCAAAATCAGAGCTTTTTATAAATACACTTCAAATTTAAAGTGGAGGGAAATTTAAACGAACTTTTCCCTGGACAAAGATACAACAACTGATAAGATCTATTGGCTAGGGTGTTTTGCTTGAAGATAATCAAAGCGATGAATCTGATAAACAAATCAGAAATCGTTGGCCCACTACGATACTATATGTACACAATTGAGTGGCAAAAGAGAAGCTTACGTCATGCGCATATATTATTGTAGCTTACTAATAAAATCAACTACAATCAAATTGATTCTATTATATCAGCTAAGTTAACTGGTCCACAAACTAATCTAATCTTTTTTTTAAATAAGGAAAAATTGTAAATAGTCACACGGTGCATTGGCCTTGTGGTAATATCGATAGAAATTCACTTTGCATGGTTCATGACCACTGTAAAAAAACATACCCTAAAAACTTTCTACTTGAAACTTAGTTTAGTGGGGATGGTTATCCCTCTTATAGGAGAAGATCGCTTGAAGATGGTGACTTTCAAACTGAGGTTGGCATTAGGTTAACAATATGTGGATTTTACCTTACTCTTCCTTCCTTTCAAAGACATTCAATACTCACCGAATCAATGTTTATTTTTGCAATTCTGTAAAGTCTATTAAATATATTTGTAATTAAATTAATAAGGGATCTAAAGACGCCATGTTTCCTTACAAAAAATGTTAGTCAGAAAGTTACTCGATATATCAGCACTAGTGAAGCATTTTAATGTATTTTAGGGTTTCCTATTCATGAAAGACTTCCTCTAATCCAGCGGTTTGCAGTTCATCTTGAAAATGGTCACAGGGTTTATTTCACAAACGAAAATGCCACTCAAGTGGACCTAAATCCAAAAGACACAACTCTGACTGCACTTTTAAATTGTGTGAACGAGATAATTTCGCAAAAATTCTAATTTATAATCAGGTCCCATCGTATTGCACATGGAATAACTACAAATGTCACAGGAGAAAACGAGGAGCTAACGTTGTGGGTCATCCAGGTGTAAAATTTGACACAACAATTGGAAGAGTTTATTCTGTGCTCCCAAGTCACCATGAATGTTTCATTTTGAGACTCCTCCTACATGAAATAGAAGAACCGACTTCATTTTCCTTTCTTAGAACTATTGATGTACAAACTGTTGACAATCACAGGGAAGCCTTTTTGACCTTAAATTTGTTAGGAAATAACAGTCAGTGGGGCAGAATTACGACTGACACTTCAGTGTCACGCACATCTGTTTATTTTAGAATCCTTTTTGAAAGAATTCTCAAAACTTGTGAAGTAAGTAAACCATAAGTATTATGGCACAAATATAAGGATGATTTATCTGAGAAGAACTATAAATATCAGCAACAACAAAGATTCCCTGAGAAAGAAATAGGATTTAGCGAAGAAATATATAATTCTGTGTGGATTTTTATTGAAGACATGTGATCGGCATGTTAGGGAAGGAGCTCTACAAATCTGGGTTTCCTGAAATTCATCGAAGTGAAGTGAATTACTAATGGATGTTCTGCAAGAACTTCATATGATATTGATTCGCTGACCAGATTCATTGATGACCAAGTGATGAAACCTTTGCCAGACCAACAATATGCATATAGAACAATCATTGAGCAAGTGACCGATATGAAAGGAGGGCTATATGTGAGCCATTATTTATATTTTGGGTGTATCTTATACGTCCTTTTTGTTTTTGTGATTCGGTGACAATCTTCTATGCAATTATATAGTTCTATATATGTAGAGCTTGATAATTTCTACTTTAAAACATTTACTTTTGAATTCTTAATTTTGCTTATTAAGATATCGCTAAATTTGAGATTGAGCATAGAATTCTCCATAAGATAAAGGAACTCTTGTTTCACATAATTTCAATACTTTCAAGTTACTTCTGGCGTGTTTAATATAATATTGTTTTACATGGTTTTACATTTTCTTTGCAATTGAGAAATTGAAATGGGGCAATAGTTGCGGATAATAGAATACCCGCTGGGTGGGGTTCTGGTTTTCTAAAAACATAATTTTGTTGGTCACTCTTACCTACGAAGGGCAACAAGGTTGATATCATAAATATATATTTCCACAAGATTTTACTGTTCTGTTTTGGTTTTGATAGCTCAAAATTTGAAACTATCTCTGCAGACGCACGCCCATTTTCATAATCTTTCATACTATCATAGACCAGAGTCCATTTTTAAGGCTCTTTTGAACCCACTCAACGATGGGTACTTCTGCTAATACACACACACACACACACATACACATACATACATACATACATATATATATATATATATATATATATATATATATATATGTGTGTGTGTGTATGTATATATATAACTTCTACGCTTCCCTTTACTAGGTCTGTTAACAGTTTCGTTGATAGGAAACACAGCCCGTTTATTGTGAAAATAACTGCGCATGCGACGTTGTCTGCTATGATATTCAATGATTTCATATTTGAATTAAATGAAAACAAAAATGTCGTTGTACACATCGTGGTATTCTTATTTATTTATTGTAAATGAATCATTGAGGTTCGATCTTTCTACAATAGTGGCTCTGTCAAAAAATACTTTTTATTTGCTATAGAGAAATATTGATTTACTATTTATTACATATATATATATATATATATATATATAGAGAGAGAGAGAGAGAGAGAGAGAGAGGGTTGATGCCTGTGTAAAAAAAAGCAAAGTTAGGTGAATGATCCCGCCTACTCCTTTGCATAAGAAGCTTCAGATAGGCAATATTTTATATTAGCTAATTTAATAAATAAAAGAAAACCTAAACAGAGAAACTGAATCTCTAATAATAGTCGCACAAGATAACGCGATGAGAACTAATCACATCAAACCAAAGATCAACGAAATACAAGAAAACTGAGATTCTGTGCACAAAAAGACGAAACAATAAACCATATATCAAGCGAACTAGCAAAAAAATAGAAAAATAGGCACGACTAAATCGGGAAAGCAGTACACTGAGAATTATGTAAGCATCTATATCTCGAACTTCTAGACACATGGTACAAGCACAAACCGGTAGCAGTACTTGAAAACGAAAGTTATAAAATCTTATGAGACATAGAGTTACAAACACGTAAGCCCATCTAAGCAAGAAGACCGGATTTTTTTTAAATTACATTTTCACCCAAAACAAGTCACGTTGCCACTTGGTTCTAGGGAGCTATTATCAGGAACATAAGCTACAGGGGTACTATGTAGGGAGTTGGGCAGCAAGGTGTCGGTTCACGTTACACTTGAACTTCTGCATGTCAGTACAGTTGGAGAATCAGAGACCTGGAAGGGAATTCCAAAGTCTAATTAACAAAAAAGAAAAAAGTCGTAGATTTCGCTGTTCCAGCAACTCACATGGTGAATATCAAGTAGATTGAAAAGTTGAGCAAATATGCAAACTAGTCAGAGAGCTGAAAAGGATAGTTAAGATGAGTGAAGTCAAGATACACTAATAATAATAGAAACATTAGGAACTACGCCTATAAAAGCAAAAGCATTAGAAACAATTTCGAACAAAAAAAAAAGAAGAATGGGAGAAATTGGAATCAAACGAATTGCTGAGAAGATATAACGGATAACAATAATGAAAACAGCTGAAATATTATGAAGAAACCCCTTTGAATGTGGAGACTAATACACATGATCCATGGGCGCTAGTCGGACATATACAAATTGCTACAGAGATAAAACACAAAGAAACGTTACATGAAATCAAGAAAATTGAAACTATATAATATATAAGTTGTACCCCACCCCCCAAAATAAAAGAAAGTACGACATCAACTGATGCCACGCCAAATAATCGAGAAGGATCAAGGAAGATGAAAAGTTGGAAGAAAGAAAGCACTAACCAAACCTCCACTGTATAAGTGTGAAGAGGACTGGGATCTTGGGGAACCTTACTGACACTCAAATTCCAGTGAAGACTAACGGCTGCTATCAACTAAAAAATAATGGTAAACGGTTGTTGCTATAGCGCAAATTAATTTGCAAATGTTATTGAAAGAGGTGGAGCGTACGGAAAATCTGGGCAGACTTTTTGTCGCGCAAACTTCAGCGAACATTGCAGACTGTTCTAAAAGAGAATTCTTTGATGATGGCCTAGTGAGATAATAATAATAAAAGAAGAAGAAGAAGAAGAAGAAAAAGAAAAAGAAGAAAAAGGGAAGAAGACAAAGGAAAAGAAGACGAAGAAGAAGAATATGCAAATTTACTTTTAAAAATCGATGAAAATAATGGTTTCTAGCAAACAAGTTTTCCCTATTTCAATATTTTGTTAAAGGTATTAAAAATGAAATATTTCATGATTCTTTAAAATTTGAAAAGAATTTCAAAGCATTTAAACACCCGAATTTACAGACATTTAATGCTTAAGATGTCCAAGCATATTTGTATAAAGACTGAAAACTTTTGGAATCTCATGAAGAGTCAATAGTTTTGGAAGA
Organism: Euprymna scolopes; assembly: GCF_053919585.1. Lineage (NCBI taxonomy): Eukaryota > Metazoa > Mollusca > Cephalopoda > Sepiida > Sepiolidae > Euprymna > Euprymna scolopes. Next base: position 41,015,831 of record NC_136524.1, on the reverse strand, counting down.
TCATGACGACTGAAAAAGTTTGGAAGCTTATGAAAATTGAACAGTTTTGGGAAGCTCATGATGGGGAACAGTTTTGGAAGTTCATGCAGACTGAAAAGTTTTGAAGCTTATGAAAACTGAAAAGTATTGGAAGCTGAAGAAAACGAAAAGTTTGGAAGCTGATGAAGACTGAAAAATATTGGAAGCTCAAGAAGATGAAACTACTTATTTTATAGATTAAAACAACATTATTCCTAGAGATTAGTCATAGCTTTATAAACAATTAAATGATTTATTGACTAAACGATACCGTAATATTTAAATTTAGCTCTCAAAAATTTTACTGAAAAAGTGGAAAATAACCTTTCTCAAGGACTGTAACTATTCATTGAAAGAATAATACGAATATTACAGTATACAAAAGCGTAACAAAAATGAAATTAATAGAATCTCAGGCAACGCCATGTCGGAACTGTTAGTATATATAAAAAAAAACCTTAAAACCAATTGAAATACGATCGTTAAAATTTGATAAATATATAATAGATTTAGCCACACATACACGCCACGCGCATATATATATATATATATATATATATATATATATATATATATATATATATATATACCAAGATAAACACAAAACCGTGTGTGAGATATGTATATATAAATCTATATACATATACAGATATGTAACTCTATATAAATATATGAATTTATGCATACTGATATAGATATACCTATATGAATGTTGGGTGGATACGTGTATTTTATAAATATGCTCAGTGATTCTTATAACAGTAACAAACAATAAAGGAAGAAGCAATTTATTGTGATATATATATATGTGTGTGTGTGTGTGTATATATGTGTGTGCGTGCGCGTGTGTGTGTGTATGTGTCTACACACACACACACACATACACATATATGTATGTATGTATGTATATATATATGTATATATATATATATATTCTTACGCACACATTTGCGTTTCTGTGTGCGTAAATATCCATTAAAGGCATATTTATACACACGTACAAGTATTTTTACATAAAAATTAAAAAAAACAAAATCATATAATTACAAGCTTAATCATTACCAAGATATCCCTAAGCTTTAACACACTATATGTGTGTGTACGCGCACGTGTTTGTTTGTGTGTGTGTGTGTGTGTGTGTGTGTGTGTGTGTGTGTGTGTGTGTGTGTACGTGCACGTGTTTGTGTATATGTCTTACATTTGTATGTTAATATTCAGTTGTGGAAACCATTCAACACACTACGTAAGTAACGTATAGGCACATATATACACGCCCACAAGTGTGTGTATCAGCTTAAAACACAGATGATTAAAAAGCGACCCGCTATACGACAGGCGGCCTTTTCTAGAAGGAAAGCAATAACAAGTACTTGTCAAGCCACTAGGGAAATCTTTCAACCGACGTTCGGATCAATGCTAATCAAATTACAATACTCTCTCCCTACTCCAACGTTTTGCACCGCCCTCTTCCCCCCCCTCCCGACGACGAAAGAGTCTCTCTCTCTCTTTCTCTTGTTCTCTCTTGCTCTCTCTCTTTCTCTTGCTCTCTCTCTCTCTCTGACTTTTTGTCTCCCTTCCCTGTTCCTCCTTTCGTTTACCTCCTTCCCGCACCATAATCTGCTCCCTCCCCCGAAATGATTAAACTTACATTGGTGGTCAGCGTCTCGTGGGGGGTGGCACCTGCTCGCCTCGCTGTACGTGGCCTGCAGCCCAAATTTTATCTGCCATAGGCCTTTCCCCGACTCTGATTAATGGTGGAGTCAACCCAGCTCAGCTCGCGAAATGCTGACTACGACTATCGACGGTCGCCATTTTCTTTTCTACCAGAAGTCTACGCACAGGAAAAACGCTTTGAATCGATAAAATATTTCGGAATGTATGTGGCGTCCGGATGAAAGTGTATGTGTGTTGGGGGTGATTTTTGAGGAGGAGAAGGAGGATGCTGGTAGTAGGTTTGGTCTGGGGCAGGGAGCAGAAGGTGACGCCAGCCGGCTTTGAGTGACGGTGGGTTTGGGTTGGAGCGGGGAGCAGTGGTGGTGGCGATGAGACAGTGCAGAGGAAGCGGTGGGAAGGAGAACAGGGATATTTAAAGGCAAAGGTGTGGTATAAGAAGTGCGTCGGTGTGGGTCAGGCGAGTGAGGTGGAGGGGACAGGAGATTAAGTTGGGAAAGGGATAGAACTTTGCATTGGTTTGTTGGAGTGCGTGGTGTGGGCTCATCGAGTTTTGGGAAAAAGACAGACCTTCCTTGCAAAACGGTCGATGAAGGTAAGAGGAAGAGAGAGAGAGAGAGAGAAAGAGAGAGAGAGTGAGAGAGAAGCGATCGAAATAGAACGTCATACAGAGAGATCTATTGGAAATATTGGGTTTCACCTCGATCTCTATTGTTGAACAAAAATATGTTTGGTCACTATATAAAAGCTTGAGTAGGCCACACATTATTAGACTGCAGCACACACGTATATATGTATATATATATATATCTATATGCATAAATACATATATATAAATATGTATAAATACACGCATATATACACATTTATAATAATTTTTAAGAACAAATTTTATGCTAGAGGATTTTTTTTCAATAAATGAAAATATAAATCAAATATTTCTGCCGACTTCTGCCTTCTTCGTAAAGTTATAGACATCGTTATTTCTTTTATTTATTATCAAGCTATGACGAGGAATGCCGGTGATAACCGATCTCTCCTGGTGGTAAATTCAGACGGTTAATAATGTCTAGATGTTGTGTAGAGAGTATGCTGATATGTGTGCCTAGCTGAGTTTTGCTTTCACTCATAGCTGAAAAAAGTGCATGCGCTGTACCAGTATTCAAAATTTCTGGCGGAAGAACTGACTCGTTCAATTATAGCTCGATCAGTCTACCCCTCATTTCATTAAAATCTTTGAGTTTTAAATTACTCAACCACTAGTTCATCATTTGAGCTTATGTTTGACTAACGGTATGGATTTAGGCAAGGCGGTTTTACTGCATATATTTTAACCGCCATATCTGAACGCATACACCGTGCAAAAGCAAGATTGAAGTTTATGATATAACCAAAGCTTTTGACAAGGATTGACACAAAGGGTTGCTCACTAAAATTAAATCTTATGGAATTAGATTTGGTCTTTAGCCGGTATAAATCGCTTCAGTAGGGCCAAAATTGAAAAAAAAAATAGATAACTTGGCAGGCGTAAGGCAACTTAAATACGAATATCTGGATTTTAGTGACTTTATTCTAAGTTCAAAATGGCGGAATGTAAGCAAACTATAAGGTATTTGTTGCTTTTCCTCCAATTTTCAATTTTTTAATCGTGTCCAAACGCATTTTATTTCCTTTTCGTAGATTGATAGATGCTATTTCTTCTGATGAGTGAAGGGCAAAATAGATTCACTGATTCATATAATAATTAAGTGAATGATTTTGTGCTACGAAACAGATACTGTCAAGAATTATAAAGGAATAAATTGTAAGATGATCAAAATCATGAAATGTGTGTCATTTATTCATTATGTGCTCTGTATTATATTCTGTGTATTTAATTAAGATTGAGCTTCTTAAATAAGGGTTGATTTATATTAAAAGGAAATATAAGTGAATAAAGAATATTTTCACAAATATATATATATATATATATATATATATATATATGAAATCGGTTTTAAATGCATATATTTTTTGTATTTAAGTAAACAAATTTTCTTTAAGCATAATAGAATTCAATAGCTTTATTATCCTGTTTTCAATTTTTTTTTCAAATAATCGTTTTTATGTTAAAATCTGAAAAATTAGTGTATGCTAGTTATGTATGACAAATGTTTTCGATTCTTTGTTTAGATGATCATCAGGCGCCAAAAGCAAATGCCAAAAATTAGCTGGAACAGAGAAGATAATTTCAAAAGGAGATCCATACACGCGAACTAAGCAAGGCGCTAAAAGAACATTCTCATGTTGTTCCAGGGAAAAATGTAAACTGGCACAGGTCTTATGTCAGAGTGGAGTATGGTATTTGAAGGCTGTCTTATCCGATACTTTGGAGGGTGCGATTGGTTTTTAACCGATCATCTAAGTTTTTCTATAGGGCAATACATATAAACCTTATCATTCGCGTTCTCTCGATGACCAACATTTTATTCGATTTTTGTTTGTTTTTGTTTGTTTGTTTGTTTGTTTTATGTTTTTTATTAGCCTTTGTTTTCCTTTGGCTCAATGTTTCTCACATTTCCTTAATATTAATATTTCTCTTCTTTTTTACTTCGAATTTCGTCACTTATCAAAGCGCTGTGGAACATGGGGAGGGCCAGCTTATTTATATTGGTGATAATAAGAATTTATTCACATTAGACTTGAAGACGAACAAGGAAGCAGACACACAGTATTGCGTTCCACAGACTGATAGCTTTAGGAAAGAAACTTCGCTCATGGAATTTTCGTTACGTTTTGGACATAGATAGGAATGAGGAATGTTATTGGCGGTTGTTTTAGCCGGGGGGGAGTATTTTCTGTGAACGTTTTACGAAGCTACATCAATTTGTAAGTCCGTCTAATAAATGATGGGTTTGAAGATGTAAACATATTCGATAAAAATTGGGTATGCGTAATAAAAATGGTTTTGCGATTTTTTTTTTTTTAAATATTTAACAAGGAACCGTTTCTACTTAAAATCTATATAAAATGTGATATGAAGAAAATCACATTTGAAGTGTGTAAATGTGCTACAAGAAGCCTGACTTCACAGAATGGATTCTTACGGAATACCGCCATATTCTTTGTTTTTGTATTAGTCAAAACGAAAAAAAAAACGGATTAAAAGGTTGTTTTCCCTATTACTACCTTGACCTTTAACCTTTACCTGAGAAAATGGTGTGCACCATCTCTAGGTTGGGGAACATCACCATGCCCAGTTTGGTCATGATTTGAAATTTTACATAAAGGGTATTCAGATATGCAGCAAGCTTTTTAATCAGTTTTGGGGCGAAAATTTGGCTGCTAAGAAGTCAAAGTTGGAAGAGTTGACCTTTGCAGACTCTACCAAACTCCTCAGCCATTTTGGGTCTAAACACTTGAAATTTGACATGTAGGTTACCTGGACATGAGTCAAACCTTTTAATATATATATATATATATATATATATATATATATATATATATATACATACATAAGCACATAATGTTATGAACAGTACATATATATATATATATATATATATATATATATATATATATATATATATATATATACAGGATGACTCAAAAACAATGGGCCCAATTCTAATTAGGCCCCGTTTCTTAGCGTTTTGTCCGAATGAAATGAAACTTTTGTCATAACTAGTTTATTATATTCAAAACATCACATCAAAACACAAGGGTCTTTGGCCTTTTTTTCTCCGTTCTACAGCATATGATCTAGATGGCCTCCATTTAGCTTTCGTTTTTTTTTAGGGGGGCACACTGTATATATATATATATATATATATATATATATATATATATATATATATATATATATATATATATATATATATATATATATTCGCATATAAAGGCACTGCACAACCCTTGGAAACCATTATTTACCGCTCTTCAAATGAAAGTTTTAATGCTTCCTAATATTTCACGGATTCGTTTTTGCTGCTGCTGCCGTTGTTGTTGTTGTTGTTGTTGTTGTTATTTACCTTTTAACATATATAATGAGTGACTACTAAGAAATGGAAAGGCATTCTGTTCGACTGAATTGCATTAGTGATTTTTTTACCTGTTAACTTTTAACGTGTAAATCGGATCATGAGTGGATTATATTCTTTCTTAATATCCTTTAATCCGTATATAACTTTATAAATGATTTCCTATTGTGTTTCAGGTGTGTATATCAGCCAATAACACCACGCGCTATTCTCGATATGTGAGGAAAGCGGACACGCACAACTCAAAAGAAGCGACTGAACCTTTAGAAATTGAACGCCAATGAAAATGGATACTTACAGTTAATGTTATTGAGACAACCCCCTTCCCTCTAACAATTATATATAAAAAAAATATATTTTCAACCACCGATTGCCATGGGTAGTAGCACCCTTTCTGTGAGTCCAACACTTCAGCAACCTAACATGAATTGGAACAAACACACAGAAGGTACTGCCAAAACTGTTGCAAATAATGTGGGCTCTCTTAACCATACTAGAAAACTTCTCACACCTAGCTGTATCCTATATATCTATATGATTCGCCTATGCATGGGGTATTGTTATTATATCGAAATCATTAGACCCTCTGTTTCTCTCTTCCTTTCAGATTAAGCTTTAAAAAAATGGGTCTTTAATCTAATAGTGCCACATTGCATACCATTCGTGTTATTTGGATTCTTCAGCATACTGTTCTCATTTTGAATGTCATTTTCACAACTGTTATTCGGTCGATGTAACCTTCGGACTTCTTCAGATGTATTTTATCGAACTCGGGAATTTCTCAGTCGAACTCGAAAAAATAGACGGAATATCGAACTGAACCCTTTATTTACTTCACTGGATAGAAGTCCTAAGTAATTCGTCATTGTATTTTTCGCTCGCCCACACTGAAAATTGAACCTTCAACCTAGCATCACTTTTATAATTGATGTCTCCAAGTGCTCTAATCAATTGCGCGACGGGTCTTTGCAGACAGTTCTAGTACGAATTTTGGTAGCCTTAAACCTATTTTATTTCTACCCGTGGCGCAGAGTACTTGGAAAAACCAATTCTAAAAATTCAGAAACGTATTGTTTATCATGTTCGAGTCCCTGTCTCATCGCGGGAATTTTGCAACCCTGCGCTTGTTTTAAAAGTACTTCACTGGAATGTGCCCCCCTCCACAAGCGATCAGATCTGGCATGACAGCAGAAATATTCTTGTAAAATACATGGTACGGCAATAGCGAATTAAACAAACAAATATTGTAAATTATGTTTCTGAATGTTTAAGATGAAGATTGATAATTCGGATTATTTTTGCTTATTCGGACTACAGAGACAGCATACTATCGTGGTCGAGTGAGTAAAGTAGTTGGTAAAATTCAGTTGCAAGTTACGCCTTTCTGGAGAATGTAGGTTCAATCCTCAGTGCGACCACCATTAAAAATACAATTTCAAACTACTTAGGACTTACTTTATCCAGTAATGGATTAAATGAAAGGGCCCTTTAAAATTTCGTGCTGATTCCGAGTTAGACAAAAACGAGTCCCGAATTCGAAAAGATACATCTGAAAATGATCAGCAGTTACATCGACCGACACGTTGTGGGAATAGCACTCAAGATGAGAGAAGCTGCCCGAAGAATTAAAATAACATGTAATATTGTGCATTGCTGTATATTTAGCATTGTAATTTATTTCTGACGTCATATGCTGTTTTTTATTATTATTATTATTATTATTATTATTATTGCCTTTTAAGGAGCTTTCACACAGGTCTTCAGATATCTTTCCCTGAAAACAGCCTATGGTGTTCCTTGGAAGCTGAATGACAAGTCTTCCCAGGTTTTCAGTACTCTCCACCTCTTTCGATTACATTTGCAAATAAACTTGCAACAGCTGCTTGCTATTGATTTCTCGTTGGCGGTAGCTATTGCTCTTTGCTGGGATTTGAGTGGCAATAAGCCTCCTCAAGGTCCTCTTTGCTCTTATTCGGCTGAGGTCTGGTAAGTTCATCGGTCTTTCCTTCCTCCTTGACTCTACTCGGTTATTTGGCGTCGCTCTTGGGAGGGGGCAGTGATATGGCAATGGGGGTAGTGTGTGATTAGAGAACTTATAGATATGCAGTTTCAGTGTTCTTGGTTCCATGTAGTGTTTTATGTTTTGGCTTTGCAGCAGTTTGTCTGGCCTGCGCTTGTTGCTCCTATATATTAGAATCCACATTCAAGGGATTTTCTTACGTCACTTTACCTATTTCAAATGAAATTTTATTTCAATAAATTAATTTTGATTTACGTGACATTACTTTTCATACATAAAAATAAAATCTCAAACTTTAAACTATGCAATAAAAAATGAATTAATATAATACACTCATTTACAAAAAAACGATATTTTATTTTTAAATGGCGAAATTATTTCCCCGCCACACAGTGACTTATGCATCACACTGTATAGATTCTATACAGCATTGACTAGAATAAAACTGGATTTTGGTAAGTAATAGGATGGCACTTTTTAAATATCGTCACGTGATGCATATGAGAATAAAGACGTAATGTTTCTCCACGTTAAAAAACGACCCTGGTGTCTAAATCTGTCCCTTGGGGAGGCATTATAAATAGGTACTATATTTAATGTAACAAAGTTTTAATATTACAAAAGTAACTGGGGAAAGTAATTTCTGATTTAATTACAAAATGCCCTGGAAATGTTCCTTCTGGTTAATTATAAATTGCACTGGATATGTCTCTTCTGGTTAATTAAAAGATGCCCTGAAAATGTCCCTTCTGATTATTTTTTTTTTGTTTGTTTACTTGCCTCCCCACAAGGGCAGAGTTGGACATGAGGTCGGTTAAAAATTTGGGAGGAAACCAGCTCCCCAAAAGGAGCACTCTGGTCAGTAACAAAAATAAAAATTGTATCAGTAATGAAGGATTTCTCCTCCATTAACCAAGACCAAAAAGGGGGTGGGGATTTAAGTCACTAGAATGCTGAGGTGATACTACACTCAGAAATTCATGTTGAAGCAATGGTTGCCTAATCCCTAACCGTTTTAATGTTTTTATGTATTAATTTCGAAATGCTGCTGAAACAGTTTATGATTTAAACATGACTTTATTTCAAGTATATTTTAAACAGTGGGGTTGGGGATATTAAGTCAGTACCGGAAATGACTTAAACCGTTTACGAATTAAGCATTACTATATTTCATGTATATTTTAACAGTAGTGTGGGGAATATGAAATAAGTCCCGGAAATGGCTGAAACCGCTTCCGCATTAAACATATCTTTATTTAATGTATATTTATAAGAGTGGGGTGGGTCCCAAAAAGGGCTGAAACAGTTTACTATTTAGGCATTACATTATTTCATGTATATTTTTAGCAGTTGGTTGGGAATATAAAGTCAGTCCCAGAAATGGCTAAAACAGTTTACGATTTAAATATTACTGTATTTCACGTATATCTTTAACAGTGGGGTGGCGGACATGAAGTTAGTCCCAGGTTTGAATGAGATAAGTGCAAATATATACTAGCAGAACGCGTCGCCCAGTATTGAATGAGATAGGTAAAAAAAAACATATAGTAGCAGAATATCTAGTGTCGCCCGGGATCAAATGAGATAGGTAAAAAATATATACTAGAAGAATATGCGGTGTCACCCGGGATTGGATAAGATAGGTGGAACATATATACTATGAGAATACTCGGAATTGATTGATGTGTTTGTAATGAAGTAATCAGCCCAGGCAATATGTCAACATTATTATTTAAGTAAGGGGGAGCGACATAGTGGGTTAAAGTTATGAAAATTATTGTCAAAGTTAGTAACATAGCCCAGACAATATATCAAAGTTCTTATATTAGTAGGAGGGGGGCACAATGTGCTTTTTAATTATAAAAATGATTGTCGAAATGAGTAACATATCCAAGAATTATGAAAAATGATGAAATGTGTGTTAATTGATTGGTGTGTTTGTAATGAAATAGTCAGCCCAGGAAATATATCAAAGTTATTATTTTAGTATGTCCACACGATGCTGATTGGTTTAACAAACGATCCCTACTCCATCTCTGGCATGCGGAAAACCGCCGTCATAAACAAAGAATTATTACGCCTACAGACAGACAATGCTGCAGATTCAGGAAGCCTCAGAGAGCCAGACTACACCTTGTTGGCAAAGGAAGAAAAAAGATGAAGATAGCATGGTGTTGGCTTTGCAGTCAAAACCTTTCTCAGTTAGATCAAACCACTACTACCCGCTCTAATGTGTGTCTATGCTCCAACAATATCAGTAACTGATGACACCAAGGATTAGTTTTACAGTGAACTTAACACATTTCAAACCTCAAGAATCATGAAATCCTGATAGCTATGGGTAATTTCAATACTTTCAATTAGGAATGACAACGAAGCTTGGCCCACCTGCCTCGGACACTTCGGTGTAGGAAAGTACAATGAAAAATTGACAAAGATTATTAGAACTCTGCTCAATGCACGGCCTCTGTGTAACCAATACTTTCTTCTCTAAAACCCCCATCATAGAGTATAATGGCAACACCCAGGATCAAAACATTTGCACCAACTCGATCTGATTCCCACCAGGAGAAAGTTCCTATATAACTTCACAGTCAGTAGAACTAATCACAGTGCTAACTGTGGCATGGCAACAATCACTCATTCGTACGCTGCAAAGTTAAACTATAAGCAAAGAACTTTTTTCAGGATTAATCAACCTGGAAAACTAAAGATTGAAGCAATCAAGACTAAACACCAAGACAGGATCATACAATTTAAACCAACTTCGCAGCAGATTATATCAGATGGCTCGGCTACAGATGTGGAAAAATCTAAAGAAGACCGCACGTTCAGCTGCAATCTCAGCTAATGGGAAGAGAAAGGGTAGACAAAACAATGACTGGTACGATGAGAAACTAGATCCTTTCTTTGAATTCAAGAATAACCCATACAAGGATAACCCATGTAAAGACTCTATTAGCTCTCCGAACACCTTGCAACAAGCTGCAAATACTGGAAACACGAATGCAATGTATGGCGGCATTAAGAAAGCAATTGGTCCAAGCGTTGTAAAAAACTGTTCATTTGAAGTCCAAGACAGGAGAAATTCTTACAGACAAATACAAACTTTACAGATGAGTCGAACACTACTATGTTCTATTCAACAGAAAACAAAATAATCCAGAACGCCCTCGTTAGCGTCCCACACTATGCACTATTATCTGAGATGGACATACCATCGATGATGTCTTCAAGGCGATTGACAAACTCCCACCGGGGAAGGCTCTAAGGTGCTGATTCCATCTCAGGTGAAATAATCAAGAGCGGCCAGTCCTCTGCCCTCAAGCCGTTATACCAACTCTTACTATGTCATTCAGAAGAAGGCGATGTTCTTTGGGACATGAGAAACGCAGACATAATAACCCTATACAATAATAAAGGGGGCCGTAGCAACTGCAATAATTATAGGGATACTGAGCATTGTTATCAAACTGTTTGCCTGCATCATTCTGGCGAGCTTACAAGTTCTTGCTTAGAGAATATACTTTAAATCACACTGTGGTTTTCGCCTCAACGTTCCACCATTGACATGATCTCATAAGAGAAGGGCAAAAAACAAAACAGGTCACTGTACCTTGCCTTCATGAACCTTACTAAGGCATTCGGCCTAGACAGTAGAGATGGGCTATTCAAGATGCTGCCTCTCATTGGTTGCTTTCCCAAACTCCTGAGCCTTCCAGTCATGTCAAGATGGTATGTTGAGCACCGTGCATTTCGACAGGGGACGCCTCTACTGAATTTGGTGTAAATAGCGGTATCAAGCATGGATGTATGCTTGTCCCTGCGCTATTTGGCATTTTCTTTTCCCCTTCTTCTGAGACATGTATTCAGTTCACCTTCACTCCAAATCGGATGGCCGCCTTTTTAGGTTAGGAACCAAAGTTACAATCAGGAACCTATTGTTTGCTGATGATGCGGTGCTAGTCATTAAATTCCAGTATCTCGAGTCTACAGCCTCACAAAACCTATCTATGTTGGACTCAACAAGCGCAGCGACTACTATTACAAAATTGACGATTCGGTTGTGGGAAAATAAACATCTCATCATCTCAATAAAAGTGAGTCTTTATATAACCTGTGTCATCAGCACACTTCTGCATGGCAGTGAAGCATGGACAACCTACAGCCATCAAGAACGGAAACTGAACACATTTCGCATGTGTAGTTTGCGGATAATTCTTGGAATTTCTTACAGGTGCGAAGTTGCAAATAATGCTTTGCTCGCTAGGGCTAGTATCCTCTCCATGTTCTCCCTTCTTCAACAAAGACGCGACACGAAAGCATGTGATATTACTCCTATCAGCTAGTAGCCCAAAGCTAAAGCCTGCAACATCTGGAAAAAACGGTAACTAAAGGCTTGACCACTAGGGAAAAAGCCTACTCTGAATAGGCCATGTCTACCGCAGGGATAACGGGCGAATCCCAAAAGGCATTCACTACTAAAGTAAATTGGTCGTCATCACCTCCGTTGTGTCTTCAGGTTCAAACGCGACACGAAAGCATGTGATATTAACCCTATCAGCTAGAAAACCAAAGCTAAAGTCCGCAACATCTGGAAACAAACAGTAACTAAAAGCTTGACCATAGGGAAAACGGTTCATCACAGAACGGGCGGCAACGAAAAGGCTATTTAGGAAGGTCAGCCAACAAAATTCAACAGACTTTCAACACGACGCCCCGATCTACACCTGCGATGTCTGCAACCGACAATGTAGACATAAGATAGGCTTATTCAGCCACTGAAGATAGTGTTCAATCACCTCTACAAGTGCAACCACATAGCATTCTAGACTGCCGGCTGCTTCCAACATCTGTGGATTAAATAAAGGGTATCCATTCAAAGGTGCGTACAGATTCCCGAGTTTGAAATGTTTGAACGATTTCAAGAGGATGTACGTGAAGAAGGTTGAGAGATGGTATCGGCCAAAACGCTGTGAGACTAACATCTAAGATGAGGATTCTTATGAATAGCAACAAAAAAAATACAAAATGGTTCCCGAGGTATCAATTAGTAGCTTGTAACAGGAAATGGAATCCAGTTCGTTTAAAATGTTAAATATTTTTAATTTTTCAATATCTACAAAAAGGAACGGGGCTAACTTTGTTATGATGTTTACTTAGGGAATATGTACAGAAGTAATAACTTGGAAAAATAAATCAAATTAGTACAACGGTTTTATTAGTATGGCGTACGGTTCAAGATAGCCAGAAAAAATGTGAGTATTATTGAATAACTATTTATGATGATTGGTGCACGAGGGCCTTAGTTCAATATATAATATCGGTATTTGTTTATTACTGATTTTAATCGTATTTAGCACATGCAATACCGCAAATGTAATAGAATACATTAAAACTAGGCGCAGAGCTCCACGAGTAAACTCAACCAATTGTTTGAAAATATTAAAATAGATGTTGCAACAATGGCATTTATAAAAAACAGTAGACCTATGCAAAAGAGAAACTGATATTTTGAGATGCATCCATTCAATTTTCACGTTTGATGATGAAAACGCTAAAGGATACCTTTTCAAATATTTATTGCGTTTGGTTTGACTGGTTTGTAAAGGAGAATTGTTGTTTTTGTTCTTGACTTTCTAGAACCTGATCGAATTTTGCGAAGAGAAAGAGAAAAAAATATATGACATCAATATTTGATGAATTTCTGGTCAGGAAGCCAGTATCTTCAGACATCCTGATCTGATAGAATCAGTCTTTAGTTACCGTTTGTTTCCAGATGTTGCGAACTTTATCTCTGGGCTCCCAGCTGATAGGGTCAACACCACCTGTTTCCGCGTCACGTTTGTACACGCCGACATAGCAGAGGTGAGGACGACCGTTTTATTTATTTAAAGAATATTAAGCTGTTGTAACAATGTGATTCATAAAAGTAGTGGACGTATATAAAAGAAAAACTGATGGTCTTAAGATGAGTCCGCTCAATCTACGCGTCTAGTAATGAAAAAAACTAAAACATGCCCGGAAAAATGTCATCAAAGGAATTGTTGATAAAATTTACAAATCAGTTCTGCAAATCACTTATACTTGCTACAAATAAACTTTGCTCTGTGTTTGTCTTGTCCACCAATTTCCAATCAGTTTTCGTTTTATCATTGTGCTATGATGTGGAAGAGCACTTTAGTGATCATCTCATCAGTAAATGGAGTTATCCTGAATGGGGTTATACTCGCCGGACTTTAAATGTTAGTTTGTATATATAATATCGATATCTGTTCATCACAGACTTTAATTGCATTTAACACATGCAACACTGAAAACGTAACAAAACATGGTAATTATGGACACATGACTATCACGCCTGAGAGAATTCATATTTATAGCGCAAGTAAAATAAAAGTTATGGACGTATGTAACAGAAGAAAAAAAAATATTATTAGGGCGCATTCATAAAATGTATAAGTTTGTTGGTTTAAAAAACTAAAGAATGTCCATGAAAATGACATTAAAATCGATAATGAAATTCACAAATTATTCTTGCAATCTAACTATATATATATATTAGCAAGGCTAAAAATACACTATATAAATATATATATATAGTAAAAGTAAACTTTACTCTGTGTTTGACATATCCACTAAATATTAGTCAAAATCTTGAACAATCACTGTTCTATGATGTGAGGGGCACTTTAGTGATCGCTTTATAAGTACGGAGAGTTATCCTGAATGGGCTTCATACTTTCTGAGCCTTAACTCATCGGTATTTTATTTGTATGCTTATTGTAAAGATAATATCTATCAAAACAATTCACTGACGTTTCTTGAGCTGAGAATGCCACCTTGGTCCAAAGCAGGGAAAGCGTGTCACAGAGTTACTGGCAATTTATGCCGCTGTAATAAAATTCATAATTCTTTCTACAATTCAATCATATTTGGCACAATATGATAATAGTTCAACTTCCCGATTTCAACCGACAGCAAGAATGAGATCAACTAGCATACGATGATTCCGATATCGGGAAGAGTCTCAAAGCAGATGAAAGTGTCAACAAACTCATTGAGATATTTACTGCTAAGGAAGTTGCTACAGCATCCAGAGGGAAAAGAAACGAGAAAAGCAAGGCTAAAAGTACACTCAGAGAGAGGACATTATTAGTACTATTATCCAAAAGCCAACTATCAATATCGGGAGACAGTAACATTGAGAAATATTGCAGAACTGGTAAAGCGGATGACATTAACTAGATTAAGTGTAACATCTATGATTCCTGCTATCACATACATGATGCAAAAATGAGGAACCGCGATGTTATTATTGCACACAGTATTCCCATCCATTTAGAGTAATTTTTATTTCAGTTCTATAGACAGATATTTTCTTTACGCAAAGAGGTATTTAGTTCTCTCCCACTGCAAGAATTTAAGACCAAGGACGGAAAGTGGGATTGTGGAGTCAACGCCCTCGAGGAGAAGCCCTCTGATCTGCAAAAGGTGCCTGGATAACCCCGTCTGTATTCTCCAGTAAGGACGGCTGAAGCGATTTAGCAATGAACTAACTCCTTCTCAAAGAGAAAAGGCAAAACCTAGGAGCATGGACCTTCTAGAACTGCACAAAACTAGCATCACACCGCAATCAACGGAGACCAGATTATTACATGAATGATCTAATCTCTGCTGATTTGGAAGCTAAGGATAAAAATCTATAGCCGAAGAAAGGAAACTAATAAATATCCCGTTTCGACTATACACAAGAAACTGTTGCTTAGCAGGTGTGTATGACATCTGTTTACATGTCCCTCTTTTAGCTAATGCGGTAACAACCAGACAATTTAATCATATTTGGTAGAAATAAAATTTGATTAATACCGGACTTGTCCGCCAAGATTCAGTCAGGAATGTCGAACAGTTTTTTTTTATTTTTTTATTGCCATTCAGAACAAAGCGCGCCTGGATACACCGAGAAAACTTGATATATACGAGCATTTTGGTGATTGTTTCATCAGAAAGTGTAGTCCTAAATGGGCTTCCCACTCACCGATTATTATTTATAGTTATCTATAATATAAATCTCACCTGTCTGTTTAAATGTATGTATGTATGTATGTATGTATGTATGTATGTATGCATGCATGCATGTATGTATGTATGTATGTATGTCAAAACTTCGTAGAGGCAACCGGATTTTCATGAGATCGGTATCTCTGACTAAACTCTGACTAAATATTCAAAATCATATAGTATTTGTGGTTTTAAAAAAGATCTTCTCGGTACGGCTAACCCACGCTGGCTTTTATGAGTAATGGTGCAACTTCTACAAGTGATATTACCTCAAGTAAAAAACACATAACTGGATACTCCACCAGACTAGAGGAATTTTTGTCTTGGAATCAATTAAGACTACGAGGCTACAAGAAAGATATACTGAAACATATTTAAAAGGGCAATCGTGGAGAGGAAAATTATCTTCTCAACTACTTAATGGACTCGGTGCTTTATTTGTAACTGAGAATTTTGGTGGAATATTCGAATATCTATGTATCTTATATTAATTTCTGAGAATTTTACCTAAAATAAAATAAAATTATAAGGGCAGATTTAATCTGTTTTTTTTTAACTGCTCTGTGCTCTTAATAAGCTACCTGCGGGCATGTGGAAAGACAAGGATTTGAGCCTAGAGGAATCGTGGCGGACAATTGATTTCCGAATGAGTAATTATCACGCAAGATAGGAAAATACATTGAGATGCAAGATAACAGATGTAGTGATGCGATAAACAGCCGCTATAAGCATGGATAATGGGATGACAGATATAGTTGCTAAGCGACTGTTCGGTCATCCCTTAGGTTTGAGAGATGCGCTGTTTATATTTCTCTTTTTTTCTTTTATTTACATATAAGAAAAAATATATATATAAATATCAAATAAAAACTACACTTATTTCAGATTGAAATATGACTATTTATTTTAAATAACTTAACTAAACAATAATGGTATGTCTTACAAAGAACCTTTACGCGTTTCTCTAACACTCTGATTGTAAACACCGATTGTTCATTAAAAAAAAGCCCTTGATATCTTATTAGGACAAAAGCATTTACAGTGGACTGTTATTTTCGTCGGGCGCGCCTGAAATATGACATCTTGAACTCTTCGATAGTCTACAACCTATTTAGAAGTTGCCCTATACTAATGTTAATCAATTGAGATGAGACCTAGAGAAACGGGTTAACACGTTGTGGGAACCCAAGCCCGACTTATGTCTAGTGCAGTTCTAGGAAGTCCAACCTTCCAAGCTGTTGCCTCCCGTCTAAGGTGAATTAAGTTTATTACTTACTGTTGGGCGCCCCTAACGAGGAATGCCGACGGGGCTGCGCAGTCAATTTTTTATGAGTCAAAGCGCTCTTTATTTAGGAGCGGTATTTGACTGTTCCCCAACCTTCAACCTTTTGTCACATCTTCCTACGGTGTAAATCACCAAACAATACAGTTTAGCCACAAACATGTCGATCTTTCTTTGGATCAAAGCAGTCACGCCATAAATTGGCTGAAGTGATTGAACACTTTCCGTTTCGTGTGCGATCACAAGAGTCATTCCATTTAATCTGAAACGAGTCTGATTCTTGCTCCTCACTAAGCTGCCTAGGAACAAAGTGTAGTACCTGTTTTGATTCTATATTTAGTTTATTCTGTCTTCGATCTAGATTGGGGCAATTGGGGTTTTTGCCCATATCTAGAGTTCCTATTTTAGAGAAATGATTTTCACCACATTAAAAATAACCTAGTGTCTAACATAAACGGCATAATAACGTTGACACACTCAAGTACGTTAAATCACCGAAGTTAAGCAAAGTTGATCCTTGTCATTACTAAAATGGGTGACCATTTATGAATTCCATGTGTTTTATGTGCTTTCTGCTTATCTCGGCATTGTTTTTTCTTCTCCTTGCCACTGAACTCAGGAGAGGTGTGGTTGGGAGATTGAGCAAACCTTGCCTCACAATTTTTTTTTTTTTTACAAAGGAGTCACCACTTATCAAGGCCTGGGGCCACTCGAGGATAAGGGTTAATGGGTATACATTAGTCAATGTGATTATAGCGTAGTAAACATAAGTAGTGGGAATTTTGTAAATTGGATTACTTAGGGGGACGGTTCATCAAGAACTTGTTTGCATTGGACTTGAAGACAATCAGATCGCAGTCAGCTGGAAAGCAGGCAAATCGAAAGAGAGTTCCACAGGTGTGCAGTTCTAAGAAAGAAGCTTTGTTTGTGGAATGTACATTTAGGTTTAGGCATAGATAAGGAATGTGGAAAATGATTGATTGTAGTCTTGGCTAGACGAGTGTTTGTCGTGAAAGTTTGGTGAGAGGGACCATAGATTGAAGCTCAGGCGAGCATTTGCCATGAAAATAACGATAAAGCAGAGACAGGCTCGCAACGTCTCTTCTGTGGGAAAGAGGTTGCAGGGAAGAGAAAAGGGCATCCCCCACTAAGCTATGAAGTCTATTTTGAACTCTGTCCAGGCAGGATAAGCTGCTTCTAGCAGCTCCTGCCCAGATGTGGCAACAGTACTCCGTCGTTGGCCGTACTTTGCTTTTATATAGGTAGAGCATTTCATCAAGAGTAAGATATCTACTGGAATGGTAGAAGGATCCCACCATTTTTCCAGCGACCTTTTCAATGGAGTTGATATACGTGTTCCATTTCAGGTCAGGAGTAAAGGTAAAGCCTAGAAGATTGTCAAAACATGAAGCCTCACCAAAACAAGAACCATTCATTTCAACCGATGCCAGAGTGGCATCAGAGCGTGGATGGTGTAGAGATAGGAGCTTGGTTTTGGATGCATTAAAAGTAACCAGCCACCTCTTTCCCCATTGTACCGCATGCTCAAGATCAGAGGAGAGAGAATCAGAGAGAACTTGGCCGTTTACGGTCTTTTATGTGCTATTATGGATTGTACTGTGATCAGCGTAAATATCTACGAATGATCTTAGCTTGTGATTTGGAAGATTATTTATGTAGACCAGGAAGAGAGTTGGGCCCAGGATGGATTCCTGAGGGACTCCAGCATTAATACTGAGAGCTTCTGATTTCTGCCCATCAATCACTACTCTTATGAACCTATCAGAAAGAAATGATTTAATAATTGAGAAAACATTTCCAGTTATACCGTAGCTAGAGATCTTGTGAAGTAAACCGTTATGCCATACTTTATCAAAGGCCTTTGATATGTCAAGAGCAATAGCTCTAGAGGAAAAGCCTCCGTCGAGAGATTCGCTAATCCTATGAGATATAACTGTAAGCATATCTGCTGTAGATCTAGCAGAACGGAAACCACATTGCACGTCACTAAGAAGGTTGTTTTGCTGAGATGGTTGACTACTCTATTTAACACGGATTCCAGCAATTTACTCATGATGCACAGGAGACTTATTGGTATGTACTGAGTGGCAGATGAGCGATCACCTAAGTTCGTAAATACAGGGCATACTGATGAGATATTTCAAGATTTTGAGAAGCATTTCTCCTTAAGACAATGTTTAAATAACTTTGTAAGTTGCTATACTCGCAAACACACTTACATGAAGTATTCATTGTTTTTCAAGACTGAACGGAGGCGTTTAAATCTCTAACGTTGCTCTCATGTAAGGAGTAAATAGGAACACTCGATGTTACGCATATCACACAGTTCGAAAATCAATGCAGAAGGCTACATCTACTCATTGGCGTGTCAATAATGTCGCTGATGACATTCCTGGATTAGCCGAATATTGCATATCTGTACACTTTGAAAATGAGCGTGTAAGGCAAAACAGCCTGTAACGCAAGCGATTCAAATTTGTACTATGTCAATGGGGCCCTTCACCTTATTAGGTTATCTCTAAAAATAAAGGTATAATTTGCATGAGTAAATTTCTGACACTGTTACTATTAGACTAGGCTATTATTCAGAAGATATGGATAAAAATTATGTTATTTGGACTATCCGTAACTTTAAGTCTGATTATCTATGCATAGCTGTTTGTGTATTTCCAAGAAAGGCTTTTTTCAGAGAAGCGGTCAGCCGGTTCACAACTTTTTAAAACTGTTTATATCACATGTAAATCGTAATATCTCACAGTTAACAAAGGAGCTCGCCTGTCTATTTAATTTGCTCGACTTCGGGAAGATAAATATTCAACAGTTTTCGCTCGCCGCATGTAGGTTAGGCCTTTTCCTATAATGTTTCCCCCTACCCCCAACATCTTGGGGGAAAAAAAGCATTCCCGCACTAAATGAAATGCTACCCCGCAGTCAAACCTGGAACTCATTAAGTCATTAAAACGTGCACCTGCTAATTTAAGTAATTAAATAAATTCAAACGTGTTTCCCTTAGCATCTCGCGGTGGCGCAATGGTTAAAGCCGTCGCACTCTGTTTTTTTTTTTTTTTCACACTTTAATTTACAACTTTGCCTCAACAGTTCGGGTTCGATCCTCATACTTACCTACTAAAACATTTTTTTTATTTTACCCCCCCCCCCGGAATTTCGATTTACCCAAAACCACACACACCTCCAAACACCCAGGCAACGCTGGGTACCCCTCGCTAGTCATTAATAAATGCTTGCAGGGATTAGTATTATTAAAATACCAAACGTTTTAGCCCATTTAAAAACGGGCAAAAGTTATAGCCCGTTTATTTAGAATGAATGCTTTATACTAGATTCTTGCTTGAACTTGGTTAAATTTATGCTTACTTTGAATTAAATACTAATTTTTATTAATCCCTAACTGGGCATCGATAGGATACCATAGTCCTTAGTTTGCTGCACATTATCATAATAAATAGCTATACAAAGTTTTAGCCATATCGCACCAGTAGTTTCCGGTAAATCTTCTAGAGCGAATGTGGTATTATGATGACTAATTTCTATTGGTCTCTAAATGTACATCGAACGGATACCATCATAGTTCCCTACACCTGATCATATGAAATTTCAGCCAGATAGGACCAGCAGTTTTAGAGGAAAAGTGTGACAGAGAGATAAAAAGACGAAGAGAAATGTAATACAGAATCTTTTTCCTTGTATAGTCCCTCATCACAACGTGTTACTCTTCCTCTACATTTTATTTTAGTTATGTGTTTGATCGGGGTGCAAACCAGCGATTTTCAATTCTTGATGAAGCACGTGTTCCCAACACTGTTTTAGTCGTCTCCGTGTCCGCAGGCCCTCAACTGTCGACTCATACGCCACATTGGCAAGCTGGTTGTTAGCTTATAGGACATGAGCGTATCATCTCAGTTAGAAAGGTAGGCGATTTTTGGAAGAAACGAGAACATAATTAGAATTTGAAAATGTTAGGGAAACCCACGTGGTGCGACAGTAATAGACTCCGGTTGCCTCCACCTTCTAACTCTCAGTCTTTTCTATCCCAATCTCTCTTTTTCTCTTGGGAGAGAAAGAGAGAGAAATAGAGAGAGAGAGAGAGAGGGGAGAGAGAGAAAAAAGATAAAGGCAATGGGGAAGAAAGAGTTGAGAAAACAATATATATATATATATATATATATATATACATACTTGTAAATGGATGATATCACAAAACAAGTTTTAGCTTTTCAAAAACTGGCAAGAATTACTGTGATAAAATATTTAGTCACCGCTCGTAAGCAAACGATAATAGCTAAAAATACAAACCTCTTATTTAGTGCAGCATGTCAGATTCGGACCTTATCGTGTATGCCAGCTTACCAAGCCTGTCATTAGACATAACCGAATGACATAATCGCTCGTAGGACATAACCGTACAATCTCAATCAAGATTCACAGAGTTTGTCACGATTGGTGCCACTCCATATCATCGACGAATGCTGTATAGTAATGTGGTCAAGTAAGGGAACGCAGCATCTTCGTATCCATGACTGTGGGAAAGTTCTCCGGCGTCATTGTGGCTGGGCAACATTCAACATCATAAATAGATCCTGAGAGATTAACCAGCCACTTAATATTTTACATCATTAGCATTGTTCTTCTCCACTTTGGCCAAGCTGGATACATTCCTGCTATGATCTTAAGGCTTTCGTCAGCAATAATTCTTGGAACCAGATACTCGAAGACATCTTGTCATGACCAATATCACTCCTCCTGAGAATTCACTCCTCAGACTCCTCGGATTAACATTCACAGGCAACATAAATTAAAACAAACGCATCGAAGACATTGCCAAGTCAAGTTTTCTCTACGGTTCTAGCAAATTACCTACATCTGAGAGCATCCTATATCTCTACAAAGAAACAATGCGTTAATGAATTAAGTATTGTTGCCACATTTGGACTGATGCATCTACCACTAGTCTCTCACTCTTATACAGGGTTAAAAATGAACCTCAAATCTGATAGATCGCGCTCTACAAACACACCTCAAACATTTGTCACATCGACCCAATGTTGCTTTTTATGCGCATTTTACAAGTATTTCTCCCCTCACTCTACCCATAGCCTTGAGACCCTGGAGAGGCATAGGCCATCTACAACTTTTGTAGATGTTTTTGTAGCAAGGAGTTATTTTTTGCGAGGCGAGGGTGTTGTCCCCACGCCCAACCTTCCCAGAAGGTACATACAGCGCCTAGCCTTCCCAAATGGTCACCCATCTAGTACTGACCAGGTTCAACGTTGCTTAACTTTGGTGATCTAATGATGAATCGGTGTGTCAACGTGATTATGCCATACGCGAGTAGTATTTTAATAGAAAAAAAATTGTAATACTTATGCAACATCGACTAGTCCGATACGCAACAAAAACCCAATCCTTCTCTGTTGAGGTCCCTAGATGTCGGAAAGCCCTCTACTCACATAGTTTCTTCTTTCGGGTCATTACACCTGGGAATTTCCTACCTGTTTCCTGCTTCCCTGACCATACTAGCATTCAGATTTTTAAATGTAAAGTGAACATGCGTCTTGCTATGTATTTTTATTTGCATTAGATTTGAAAACGCCTATATCGTAGCATGGGAAGCAGCCTCTCTGTAATTTATTCCACAGATCAATGAAAGAAACGATATAGTGGTATGAGAAACTAATCGAAATGAAGAAGGACACTGGACCTCCTTCAGTCTTTGACAGACTATGGATACCCACGGAGGGGTAGCTGCGCGTGAAAATTTTATGGCAGGAGTCGACATTGTTAAATCCCAGTGGCAAGTGAAATGTGTGTGCAGGACGACTGGAAATAAATGCCGAGATAAGCGGAGAGCACATACAGCGCTTAGAATTCCCAAATAGTCACCCATCTGGCCCTAACCAGGGTCAACGTTGCGGAACTTGGGTGATGTGACAGGAATCTGTGTGTCAGCGCGATGATGCTGTATTAAAGAATGGCACTTTGATGTTGTAAATGGGGAGGAGATCAGCATATTGAAAATCGAACAAGATGTATAGATAACATTTAAAAGTAAAGCAGAGTAATAAAGATATTAATATCTTAGAAAGGAGTTTATGCAAGACGAGATCAGTAGATAATGTCATCATAGGCATGGTCCCTACTTCACAGTAGCCACTTAATCTCAACCGCTGCTTCCGGTCTAGGCTGTTTGAATATACAAGCTTTTTTTTTTACCTAAAATGCACCAAACATTGATGTTGTTGTTTTATTCCTTTTTCTTTGCAAAATCAATCATGTTGTGTCCAAAACAAAAACAATAACTTTCCTCTGTAAATAATCCCCTGCAAATACGTTCCCAAATAATAGTCGCTAGTGCATGTTTACATCGATGATCTTTTAAACAACCCCATTTCAGGTGAAAACATTATTACGTACTTATGTATCATGGCTAAATAAGTATAAATTCAAGAAATAAAGAAAAAAGATCCAGTAGAATATATGGTAGACGTAGTTTTAACAGAAAAATTCATTCACAATTATCTTCTTTTAAACAATGTCTGCGGCTTGATCTAAATCAATTTAAGTCACGGGATATATGTCCGTTTTTGATATATTCGCACCAGCCTTCCGATATTAACACATACAATAAAACTCAATAATTCAATGAATTCTACTTTTACTTGTATAGCTATTTTTCTATTCGATAATTTTCCGTAATTTTTGGAATTCATACTAATTTCAACGTGACACGTAAGTATGTAATAATGTTTTCACCTGAAATGTGTTGGTTTAAAAGATTGTCAATATAACAAAGACTTAGACGCTTATTTCCAAGTGGCAATATGTCTTGCTCATTTATTAGTGTACCTTACTATTGGATGCATTTGGCCAGGATGTCTATAGAGATATATCTTTTTAATGATTATTTTCCGTTGTTGAATGTTATCGATCTGGCTGTATTCCTTTCTTTTTATTATTAATTTATTTGTTTGTTCATTTGTTCATTTCTTTGTTTGCTATACTTGTGATTCTTATCGTATAAAGATTGCAAATCGATAATTTAAACTTAGATTTTATTTGTTCCGCTTTCCCCGGAGATTACTGGACTTGCATATCTGCATTGGCAACCATTTGATATTCGGTATCATCACAGAGAGAGAAAAAAAATATTATCACAGGGGATATTTTTCGCAGACAATATGCAGAATTCCTGGCGGAGAATAAACATGGCCGCATCTATCGTTGTTTCGATTATATTCTCCTTGGTAACGTTCCCTTGCCCTCACAACCCCATACACAGCATTCTATACATCTTACCGACATCCCTCCGACCACCTTTCTGCCCAACGCACTCCTCCATTACATCGGATATTTTCATACTTATATACTGCTTTTTTCGCTTATAAAAATCGAAGCATCGATCTATCACATTCCGTTCCTATCTATCAAATAAATGACTAACGCTTACTAAGCTTTTGTGTGTACACTAGACCCTTATTATCATCATTATATATACATATACATATACATATATATATATATATATATAATTCTCTGTCACTATCACTCTTAATATATGTATATAGAGAGAGGTATAGAAACAGAGATTAATACACACACACGCAAATATATATATACATATATATATATATATATATACATATATATATATATATATATATATTTGAAATCAAATCATTATAACTGCATCAGGATTCGCCACTAAAATAAACTTCAAGTTCTCTTCTACGCATGCGTAAATACAAATCTATAGGTTAAATAGCGTTATTTTTTATAATTCATATATATATATATATATATATATATATATATATATATATATATATATATATATATATATATATACTAGCCTAGGTGACCGGCTTTGCTTGAGTGTTTGGAGGTGTGTGTGGAGCAATAAAAAAAGTGTTAGTAGGTAGGCAGGTTCGAACCCATACCACGAGGGAGGAAAGGAACGTGAAAAAAAAAGAGGTGACGTCTTTGGTGTTGCGTCCATGGCATAATCATATGTTACGGACGTTTATATTAAGACTAGTCAATCAAAAAAAGGGGATAACTTTCGAAAATATCGGCGAAAAAAATCGACCCCTGCCTGTAGAAAAGTGTCCAGTGGAGGGTGTAGGAATTATGGTTTTTAGCCAATTTTAGATATTTGTCGGAGGAGGAGACGAGCTTCAAAACGGTCCTAACCTCGTGCAAATCCGTCGAAAGTTTTAGGCATGCATGATGATCGCAACGTCTTGCCAGGCGAGTGCCACTCCCTCAGACACTTAAAGTCCATGAGCCCAAAAATGATTTTTTTTTTTTAATTTTGTCCTACCGGTGAAAGTGACACGCTCAAGCAGGCATAACACTGAAGACGGTCATTGAGATCAATTATTACATGCTTCCAGCATTTCAAGCCTCCACGTGTCAAAACTTTTCCATCGCCACAGGACTATTTCTATAGACAAATGCCAGCTTGATGCGGGTACTGGTTTCCCGCTTTATGTTTTTATTTAAATTAGAGATTTGCTTCTCCTAGAATGGTTGCCTTCACCAAGGCTTACGGGAACCCTCTCCACCCCAACACACACATACATACACACAGACACACATGGTGCTAGTTTGCCGTTGACCCCGAAAAAGGGTTCATTCGCCCTTTGGAAGGTCTTGTTTTTAATCCTTCAGGGAGACTAGCCACCCTCCTCACCAAACAAGTCTGGTGGGGGAACCAGTTTAGTCACTGTTGACCCGACCATACATACATACATGCATACATACATACATATATTTAAACAGACAGGTGAAATTTATATTATAAAAAGATTACATATATATTTATATATATATATATGTGTGTGTGTGTGTGCGCGCGTGTGTGTGTGTGTGTGTGTGTGTGTGTGTGTGTGTGTGTGTGTGTGTGTGTGTGTGTGTGTGTGTATAATGAAAATCGCAGGAAAACAATTATGTGAATCAAGCTTTATTCAATAAGAATGAGGTTTCGGAAAAATGTTGACCATCTTCAGATTTTTAAACGCCACAAGAAAAAAAATGTCATTACTATTTTAAAGACGAAAAATTAAAATAAACTTAGTGGAATAGAAAGAAGAAAAACATAAATAAAAAGCAATACATATTTAGGAGCGGTATTACGAAAAACAAAATAACAACAGTAACAAAAATAGAAAGCACTCGTAAATATGTATAATTATGAAGACCTCAAGTTTGACAACTTCTTGATTCGTCTTCCGGTAAAAAATATAAAAATATAAATGTTAACCTTTATTAATACTATCAAGGTATTCATGTTTTTAAATTTATTTTAGTTTCTCTCGCTCTTAGTGATTTAATAATAGCTTTTTTACTGTTGCTTTCAACACATACACACACATACACACACACACACTCACGCGCACGCACGCACACATGTTTATATGTAATTTAACTACTTGGGACAATGATTTTACATATGAATACCAAACAAACTACTTATTTAGATAGATCAATAATGCATCACTAGAGCTATAATTTTTCCTTTAAAGATACCACGTTAACAGGAGTAGACACCCAATTATTTACTAATTTTCAGAAACTTCCTTTTTTCGATTAACGTGGTGTCTTTTTTCTATTAACGTGGTATCTTTTCTTTTAACGTGGTAACTTTAAAGGAAAGTACACAAACACACACAAGAGCCCGCGCGCGCGCGCGAACACACACACACACACAAGCGCACACATATATATGGCATTTATTTGCTTCTACGCGAAGGCAAAATGTGACACAAGTCGTCAAACAAAAAAGAAAAGCAGAAAGAAAGAGAAAAGACGCTGTAATATTCGAGTGTGCGTGCACTGTGAATTGTGAAGTAATAGTACGAACAATTCCATAACAGAAATACGTTGTCAGCGTCGGCCTGGCTCGTCGCTAAGCAATGACCTGGAAAAATGGCCGGCCATTTTCATTGTCATATGCACAAGAATACATAGATATTAACAGTTGCTGATACTTGTAGAAAACATTTCAGCGCAAAACCTACCCTAAAACACTACCAGACACACCAAGTACTTTTGTGTGAAATTTCATAAAAATCGGTCCATCCGTTTTTGAGTCTATAACGAATGAACTCACGCACACAAATTTGCATTTATATAATAGTATATATATATATATATATATATATATATATATATATATATATATATATCGGATACATACATACATACATACATATATATATATATATCGGATACATACATACATACATACATACATACATACATACATATATATACATACATATATATATATATATCGGATACATACATACATACATACATAAAAAAGGCTTCCTTCAGTCTTAACAGACTATGGATACCCACGGTAAGGGTGCCTGCGCGTGACATGTTTGAGGCAATAATATATATATATATATACAGCCTGTCACTTTATAACTCTTAACATATACATATATAGTCTAGACGCGCTGAAGAACTGTGATACAGTGAAACAATCTGTCTGTGGATGAATACTATATGTGTGCGTGTGCGTGTGTGTGTGTTTGTGTGTGTGTGTGTGTGTACTAGCAGGCCGCCCAGTGTTGACCAGTCGTAAGGTACGCTTAAATATGATATTTTAAATCATGCAGATTTCGTACTTGTTTATTATAGAGCAAATTCTCTATCGATTATTATAGCATATCCAATACAAAGTATTGATTTCAAAGGTTAAAAAAAAATAACTTTGGTGTCATCAGCTGGAATCGAAACAAAATATATGGCACATGGGCTTTATTCGCTACCCTCTGAGTCACATTCATACGCAAAGAAAAATTCCAAAAAAATAACGTTATTCAACCTATGAATTTATATTTGCGCATGCGTAGAAGAGCACGAAGTTATTAAGTGGCGAATCCTGATGCAGTTATGATGATTTGATTTCAAATATATCAGTTAGTGTTAAAGAAACATTGCGTATCTTTTATACTGTACTAGTCTGAGTACCCGGCATTGCTTGGATTTTGGGAGGTGTGTGTTGAGCAAAATAAATGGTAGTAGGCAGGCAGGCTCAAACTCGTACCGCGAAGGAGGAAAAGAACGTGAAAAGAAAACGTCTTTGCCGTTTCGTCCATCGCCAAACTGTAAGTGGCGAAGGCTTAAATTAAGGCTTGTCAATCGAAAAGAGGGGTCTGACTTTCGAAAATATCGGCGAAAAAAGTGGCACTTTTTGTAGAAAAGTGGCCAGTCCAGAGTGAAGGAATTAATGTCTTTAGTCAATTTTTCGATATTTGTAGTCCTAAAGGTCGAGCTTCAAAACGATACCGATCTCGTGAAAATCCGTCGCCTCTGTCGAAAATTTTAGGCATACATACATACATACATACATACATAAAAAAGGCTTCCTTCAGTCTTAACAGACTATGGATACCCACGGTAAGGGTGCCTGCGCGTGACATGTTTGAGGCAATAATTGTGCAATCTCCAACCACACCATTCCTGAGTCGACCTTTTTGAATACCAGTGACAAGTGGAGGTTCAGGACGACTGGAAACAATGCTGAGATAAGCGAAAATCACATTCAGCGCCCAGATTTCCCAAATAGTCACCCATCTGGTACTAGCCAGGCTCAACATTGCTTAACTTCAGTGATCTAAGGAGAACTGGTGTGTCAACGCGATTATGCCGTACATACATGATGATGATTGCAGCGTCTTGTCAGACGAGTGCCACTCTCTCAGACACTGAAAAGTCCATGAGCCCAAAAATGATTTCCATCGCTACAGGACCATTTTAATAGACAAATGCCTGAGGGAGTATATATACACTGATGATGTTACAGAGTTTTAACTTTGTACGACAGCTAAGTCTCTCTCTTGGTTCAAAATGTTGAGATCCAGCAGCAAGCAAGAGCAAGATAGCCAGCAACAAGTTAAACTGCAGACCAGCTTAATGCGGGTACTGGTCTCCCGCTTTATGGTTTTTTAAAATTAGAGATTTGCTTCTTCTAGAAAGGTTGCCTTCACCACGGCTTAGGGGAGCCCTCTCCACACCAACGCACACATACATACACACAAACACACACGGTGCTAGTTGGCCGTTGACCCCGAAAAAGGGCTCATTCGCCCTTTGGTCATGTCATATGCTACTGGTACCATGTAACCCAGTACTACCTGCCTCATGGTCGGGTGACCGGTGACTAAACTGGTTCCCCCACCAGACTTGTTTGGTGAGAAGGGTGACTAGTCTCCCGTACACACATACATACATACATACATACACACATTAAACAGACAGGTGAGATTTATGTCATAGATTTTCTATTTATGTCAATTTTACTATTGTTTTGCTATGTTATTGCAGATCCACCAAACTAGATGAATTCTTGTCTTTGAATCCAGTAAGACCAATAGATTTCAAGAAAGTTTATTATAACCTTTTTTTTAATTGGGGAGGGGACAATTATGTTCTAAAATTCTTAACTAACTAAATGTTTGAAAGGTAATAGAGAACTTTAATGAAATACTTGAACATCTATGTATCTTATATGGAAATCAAGTGTTAGCCCCTAGGAAAGGCCTGCTGATTTCTGAGAACTTCGACTGAATTAAAATGCGACAAAGAGTGAAGCCATTGTTGCCAAGCGTTATCAAATAAAAGAGTGTAATACTTCGCTGTTTATCTGATTTTCGAATTCCCCCAAATTCTTTTTTTTTTTCTTAATAAAATTTAACTCTCGCCTCAACCAGACCACGAGCCAGAAACATAGTGAATTAGCAGGGAGATCCGACGTTGCCCGGGATTGAATGATGATCAACAAATGTTTCACACTCTCATATTGTTATTGTCATCGAAATCAGTGAAGTCGCTCATTTTTTCCAATCAAATCGATTGATTGCTTGCTCTAGTTGGAGACCCATCGCGGTGCATCAGAAGGAAATTTTATATGCCTCCCCACAGTGATTAGTCCCCAATGCATTATAGTTTACATTGCACTGTAGAGAACCGACTATTGATTTTATAAGATTATTTGGGTTTGCATTACTAATCACATAGATTTGAAAAAGTTGTCAAAAACCAAATATATGACAAATAAATGTTATCAAAGGCATGATAAGTTACTTTTCTACCTAACTGGATATGTTTTAGTGTTTTTATTGAATGTAACATGTTTATTCATCTCGAAAAACATGCAGTGTTTACCGATGTATTGGAAAAATTAAATTGGCGGCCGACTCTCTCTTTGACACGGTAAGTTTGGGAAAATGTGTACAGTAATACAAACCCAAACTTATTTTTATATATAACGAATTGAATGAAAGTTTAAATGCAAAAGTCAAGTATCATGCTTCAATTGTGCTTTAAACAGAAACATTCATTTCTAACGAACCCCTGTCATATCAAAAAACATACTGTTGATTTTTATATGATTTACCTTACTGCTTGTGCGGTGATTATGGCTTGAATTTAAGTTTAAAATGAAAAAGTCAAGTATCCTGTTGCAGTTGTGCAGAAACATTCATTTCGAACGCACCCCTGTCATATAAAAGAACTACTATTGATTTTATATGCCGGGCCTTTCGGCTTGTGTGGTAATAAAACTTCTCAAATGCACTTGTGATGTTAGGCTGTGTAATTACCTGTTCATTCTTTTCGTCGGATTATTATCAATTATCGATTATTGATACTTATGGAAAACATTCCAACACAAAACTTATCTAAGAACACTGCCAAGCAAACAAAGTACCTGCGTGTTTTCACAGAACTTTTGACAATTTTATAATTAACAGTATTAGATTTTTAAACTGTTAAAAGCGAAGAAATGTTATAGCTCATTTATTTATAATGAATGTTTTACCCCAAATGTTCAAAAGTTTCAATTCTTTAAGAGTGCTTCTAAAGAATTTTTTACAATTTTCTTATCAACATTATTAGATTTTTCGACTGTTCAAATAGAGCAAATGTTGTAACTAGTTGTAACTGGGACGATTAATCAGAATCGGAATCGGGAACGGGAAAATCGGAACATTTGGGGGTATCGGAATCTGTATCGGCATCAGAAAAATTGATGCCTATTTTCCGATGCCGAAACGATTCTTTTAATTGTCTTTTTTTCTTTGATTTTGTTCAAAGCAAAATCTTCCATTGCTGATAATAATGACAAAATAATAAATATTTATTTATTTTATAATATCAGTAAAGCTAAAATCGATAGATCATCCTGCACAAGTGTATTTTGACGTTTACGAAAATATCTACATATTTAAAATGCGTTTTTTTTTTTTTACAGAAATCGGGGAAATATATACTGTTAAATAATTAGAGATTCATAAAAAATCGGAATCGGGAATTTAGCACGAAATCGGTAATTGTATCGGAATCGGGAAAAATATTGGAATCGTCCAATCACTAGTTATTACCCTTAATTTATAATGAGTGTTTTATGCCAACTGTTCAAAAGTTCTAATTCTTGAAATGTGCTTCTGAAGAACTTTTGATAGCGTTATTATAAATAGTAGAATCTAACAGAACTAGAGCGGGCAAATGTTTACAGATCGTCGACTTATAATGAGTGTTTTATACCAAATTGATGGATGAACATCCTTAAATTTGCACTCATTTCAGCAGATTCCAGAATTTGACAGAAAGTCTCCAGAGTTCGACAAGATACACCCTAAGAAGGTCGGGGGTTACAGCGACCTAAACAC
>NC_136524.1:40936537-40981537 GCF_053919585.1 Euprymna scolopes | reverse complement strand
GGTGTTTATTCCGAAATCCGTTGTTAACATGGAAAGGTTGAGGGTGTTTATTCTGAAAGTCGTTCTTAACTTTTGTGGAGGTGGACCTAATGTAAAAAAAAAAAATCTATATATATAAAAATGTAAATTTGGTTCGTTACAAAAGAATAAAACCATATTTCTACGTTACCAATTTGTTTGAAATTTTCAGACAACCAATCTATAGAGTCGAGGTATGTTTTTATGTTATTAAAATAAATTTACCTCTCGAATTATTAAAATATTAAATAGAATAAATATATTTTAACCGTTCCTGCGAATCTGTTCTGTTGATAAAACTGAACTTCCGGTTCGATTCATTTCACAGCCACGAATTGACGAAAGATTTCATTTTCTGTTAACTCGATAAGTAAAAAAAAAACAAAAAAAACATAATTCATTTGTTTATCTTCCAAAGTTTTTTAATTTACACATTTTTTCTTTATTATACAAGGCCAAAATAAGTTTGTCGCTTGCTATGCTAAAACAAAGCTTTTTTGTTTTTTTTATTTTTCTAATTTCAAAATATGTTGCACCATTATTGTGATGTTTAATTTGCAGTATATTTCAATTCAACTTTTATTATAAAAAGTTTGAGTTTATGATTTGTTTCTTGCAACAAAAAAAATACCCTCTCTGAAAAAAACAGGCAAAACTAGCTGATAAATTTTGTAAGCCTTCTGGGGAGCTAACCGCTTCAATATAATCCCAGAAACATATAGTGAGAAAGCATGGAACATTTTATATATTGAATATACTATATTTATAATTTTTTTATTGTAGGATTCTCCTGATCTCGCGGGTTTTTTTAAATCTCAGTTGACAACATTACATCACTAAAAAAAAACTACAGGCTTAATGTAAACAGAATGTGTTTACAATATCGGTAAATTTTCAATGGATTTAATTACATGATTATTGATAATGTAACCATATGATTGAAATTTAATTTAAATTAACCACATGTGGTCGCTTGGTAGGTACACACAAAATGAATGCCGACGCTCAAAGTGTATACACATTTTGACTCCTCCCTTTACTTAAAAATTCACCTAAAATCAGGAAATTAACAAATTCTAATGAAAATTTCAGTATTTATCAAATAATGATCGCAGAATATAATGAACTAATTATTTTTACTTAACACTTAGTGAAAATGTTTTATTTTGTTTAAACAAAAAATACCTTTACTAAAGTTATGGTTTTCAGTAGTAAATAAAAAACGCAAGAATTTATTTTTGCTTTTTTAAAGCATCGTAATTTGTAACAATAAAAAATAATTTTTACAGTAACATTACGAAAAAAGCCCCTAAAGTCCGTATTAATGAATTCGATATAACTCGAAGAAAAATGAATTCTCGCATACTATTCAGGAAATTAAAGATTCAATTAGATTCCTATTTCAGTCACCTAAATTATTTAGAGTGAAATGAGTTTAGGAATTTATTGCCAAACCTAAATATTTTTTGGTAAATATCCAGATACGCTACTACATAATTATAATGTATTTTTGAAAATTAGAAAATTCTATGTCCTGGAAAAAAAATCCCCTCCCACCCCAACGTAGTTTGCTTGGTGAAGCCGTCGTTTATGCTACAGCGTGCATGCGCATAGCATAAACGGAAGTTGCAAAATGGTGGAAAGAAGTTCGTGGGTTCAGGGGTAAATACCACGCAAACGGTAAATTTGCCCCAAGTTTGACTATCAGATTCGTTGTCAGCGACCTCAATTACCTGTAAAAAAAACAAATTAGAGTGGTCGGTGTTCTGTAGTAGCGTATCTGGATATTTACCTTTTTTCTTGCTTAAAAAAAAATAACATTAATACAGTAAGTTAGGTAAAATTTGCATAGAATGCTCTGGTTTACGGTTGTAAAAATGGAACGGAAATTTGAATTTCGTTCCCTTTTAAATTCGGTACATTTTTACATTACGTCCAACTCATCGTTCACATTCGACACGTCAACTTTATAGCTTTTCGGGTATTCTGCCAAGGTTAAGGGTGTCTATTCCGAAAGCTGTTCTTAACATGGGTAGATTGGTAGGTGTGCAAGAAATTTCGTGAAAAATAGTGGATAATTCCACTCCGTCTTTCCAAGCTTATAACTCTTCGAAAAATGTAACTCAAGCCCTAATTTTTTTGTTCCAATTAAAGGAGCGAGGATCAAGGTTTCATTAAAAAAAAACAAAAAAAAACATGTTTAAAAAAAAAAGGTTTTAACTTCGGACTTTACAGGTAAATTTATAAAAAACACTACTTTTTCTGTTTTAAATTTGATTATATTATTTATTGACCTTTTCTCTTCAATTTGTGATATATAACACTTTGGTGAATAAATTATTTACTTTTTAATAGACATTTCAAAATGGTAGGCGTGAATTATTCTACCCCCTGTCTTTCCAAGCTTATAACTACTCGAAAAATGTAATTCAAGCTCTAATTTTTTTTTCAATTAAAGGAGCAAGGACCAAGGTTTCATAAAAAAACAAAAGAAAAACAAACAACGTGGTTTAATAAAACAGGTTTTAAACTTCGAACTTTACAGGTAAATTTCTAAAAAACACTACATTTTGTTTTAAATTTGAATATATTACTTATTGACCCTTTTCTCTTCAATTTGTGATATATAAAACTTTGGTGTGTAAGTTAATTATTTACTGTTTACTAGACACTTGAAAATGGGGGGCGTGAATTAAAAAAAATGTTTGTCTAAAATATTATATTCAGTTTATTGGAAAGAGCATAAAATTTCACATTGACCCTGAAAATATCGTAAAAATAGAATTAATAGAAAAATTTTGATAGATTTTTAAAGTTTAAAAATTGAAAAATATTGAGTTCGTAAAATTCATTACTGTTTTAAAAAAAAAAAATTCTATTACTTTTAAAACAACTTTAATAGTTTATTTTGGAAGTATAATCCATAAAGAAAATAAACAACCCACTTTTAAAAGAGAAATTACGAGATTTTTATATTTTATTCGCAGTTTCGTGATAGGGGTGTAAAAAATTCCTACAAAAATTCTGATACATCTACTAGATTGGAGTGTTTATTTATTGTAAACGTACCCGACAACCTATAAATGGCAACATTTCCAATGTGAATGGTAAGCTGGACTTATGTAAAAAATAACAAAAAGATATACCAAACTGACTTTTTCGTTTAAAAATGGAATTATTTCCCTTTCGTTATTAACTTTTTTTTAAATTTTTTTTTAAAATAAATATTTTGTGTTTTATATACATAAAGTACAATTGTTGAATGTTACTGTTTCGATTATATTCGTTTGAGGGGGTGCACAATTAAAAAATTAAGAAAGATTTAAACGAAGCGAAATTTAAGTTTCCGTTCCATTTTTACAACAACCGTAAAACAGTGCATACTCAGCAAGTTTTATCGTAATTTATAAGCATATTGAAACACTAAATCAACATTTTATTTATTTTTTTGCATAATTAATGATGGAAGTATTTTTCTATTTATTTTCTTAACATCTGTTAAAAAAAATAATTTGTACATTCTCTTGAAAAAAGAATCAAACTTTTCTCTACTTTCACATGTGTTCCATTTTAACAAACTGAGCCACAGCAACGCGTGGCCGGGTACATAAAAATTTTACAGAGGATCAGAAAAAAACATCGGTACCTCCAGTTTCACATCAGATATCAAATTCCCTTGAGCCTTTTAATTTTACCGAGTACTTTATCAACTACGCAAACAGTAGTCCAAATAAACCAAACAATATGAATTTTGAAGCTGATTTTGTATTCTGGAAAGACAATAACGAGTGCTCTTAGCTGCATATCGCCAGATGCGGCTGGAGTATTCCATTTAAAAACGCATTTGATTTATATGGGTAAAGGGTTACATCAGAAATCAGATATTTTCTGGGAGGATGATCCAGTTATGTTTAAGCGAACTTAGCAACAGATTGCATGCAAATCTTACTGTGAATGTTATATGATACAAGGATGGACCAAATATTTGGGATCGGTCGAGCATATTCACTGAAAATAACGTTAAAGTAGAGAGAGAGAGAGAGAGAGAGAGGGAGACTAGCAACGTCCCTCCTTGAGGAAAGGCTGTAAATAGATCATCCTCCACAAGATTTCGAAGTTGATTCTGAGTTCTGTTTAATATTGGAGCTAGTCGAGTATATTTAATTTAAATTTTGTACTCCGTCAAAGCAAGCAGAAAAAGTGCGGCATCTACACAGATGTGAAAGCAGTATTATATCCTGTGAAGTATCTGACTGTCATATAGATAGGCGATTTCATCAAGAGTCAGGTATTTTCTGGAGCAGTAAAATTTATCTAATAATATTTCTAGCAACCGTAGCAACATTTGAAGTATGTGGCGAAAATCAAACCCGCGAGCTTAACAAGATATTTGGGGCTTAATCTTGGAGACATCTCTCACTTTAACGGGTGTTGATTTTATAGATTGTAAAAGAACAAGCGAATATATTTTTTAACACTTTAACACCTAGAAGGACCGTATGGCCCTCTTTCAAAACTAACTTATTAACTGAACGCGTTGCGGGGGGCGCTCATACTGTTTATGACGCGTCTAATACGTGTTTTAGTGTCGTCTGACGACACAGCCAGTCGCGCTGTTAGTTAGCTGTTGGACAGCCGTGACATGAGTGTGCGTGCGTCCGTACGTTACTTACCTAACTGTGAAAGTGTAGACATCTAGGTCATTATGGTTGCTTACCAAGCGGAGGTAACTATTTTAATACATTGCATGTCAGAAATATGTTCTTGCAGAAGGCACTGACACCTCTTTCTGTCAGTTAACTCATTTGGTCTTGCTTCTTTTTTTTTTTTTTGTCATATGACCAGTCGCGTACTAGAGGGGACGGAAGGGGGCGGTCCGCGCCCCGGATGATAGCAAAAGAGGGGTGACGCAATATCACCCCAACAAATTTTTTTCAGCCAGGCTAAGGTGTGAAAAATAGGATTAATTTATCATATATTATGTAAAGTTTTTAAGTTTTAAATCTTTTCAAAAATATTAGACACTTTTACATTTTTTTTAAATAAGAAACTGAAGAATACGTTTGCCGATGTTTATTGAACACTCTAAACCCTGCATTTTTAGTAGTTTTGATATGTTTTTTACATATAAGTCACCACTTATCAAGGCCCAGAAGCCACTCGTGGATAAGAGTTATTGCGTGTACAGTAATCAATGGGATAGTATCGTAGTAATCGTTAGTATTTGAGATTTAATAAAGTGGATTGCTTAAGGGGGCGGTTCATCAGGAATTTGTTTATGTTGGACTTGAAGACATATAAGTTTTAGTTAGGTGGGAAACAGGCAGACGGAAAAGAGTTTCACTGGCGTGCACTTCTAAGAAAGAAGCTTTGTTCATGGAATCTACGTTTTGGTTTTGGCCCAGTTAAAGAGTGGGGAAAATTTTTGACAGTGGTTTCAGCTAGACAGGGGTTTATCGTGAAAGAAAGGCGAGACCAGGGATTATTTATCGTGAAAGAGTGAAAGAAAGGGGAGACCAGGGATTAGAGCTCAGACGAGCACCTGCCATGGAAGTAACGATAAAACAAAGACAGGCTCGCTACGTCTCTTCTGTAGGACAGGGGTTGCAGGGAAGAGAAAAGGGCATCCCCCACTAAGCCACGGAGTCTATTTTGTACTCTGTCAAGGCAGAATAGGCTGTTTTTAGCAGCTCATGCCCAGATGTAGCAGCAGTACTTCATCCGCGGACGTACTTGGCTTTTATATAGATAGAGAATTGCATCAGTAGTGAAATATCTTCTGGGGCGGTAGAAGGACCCTATGATTTTTCCAGCGAACTTGGCAACATACTTGATGTACGTGTTCCATTTACGGTTAGGAGTAAAGGTCAAAACGTGTAGCCTCCCCAAGACGAGAGCTATTCATTTCAATTGATGCCAGATGGGTTCAGAGCGTTGATGATGTAACGATAGGAGCTTGGTTTTAAATGCATTAAAAGTAACCAGCCACCTCTTCCCCCACTGTACCACACGCTCTAGATAAGAGGAGAGAGAATCAGAGAGAACTTTGTCATTTGCAGCCTTTAATGTGTTGCCATAGATGGTCGTGTCATCAGCATAGAGGTCAACGAATGATTTAAGTATGTGTTTTGAGAGATCATTGATGTAGATCAGGAAGAGAGTTGGCTCCAGGATGGACCCCTGAGAAACTCCAGCATTGATACTGAGGGCCTCTGATTTCTGTCCATCAACCACTACTCTTATGAGCCTATCATAGAGAAATGATTTAATGATTGAGAAAACATTTCCAGTTATACCGTAGCTGGAAATCTTGTGATGTAGACCCATATGCCATACTTTATCAAAGGCCTTTGATATGTCAAGAGCAATTGCCCTGGAAAGGAAGCCTTTGTCGAGAGATTCACTAATCCTATGAGATATCACCGTTAGCACATCT
The DNA here is from genome assembly GCF_053919585.1 of Euprymna scolopes. Lineage (NCBI taxonomy): Eukaryota > Metazoa > Mollusca > Cephalopoda > Sepiida > Sepiolidae > Euprymna > Euprymna scolopes. Next base: position 40,975,083 of record NC_136524.1, on the reverse strand, counting down.
TCTGTAGATCTGGCAGAACGGAAACCATATTGCTTGTCACTAAGAAGGTTATTTCTGCTGAGGTGGTTAACTACTTCTCTATTTAATATGGATTCCAGCAACTTGCTCATGACACACAGGAGACTTGTTGGTCTGTACTGAGAGGGAGATGACTTATCACCAGAATTCTTAAATGCAGGGCATGCTGATGAGGTTTTCCAGGGTGTGGTGAAGCACTTCTCCTTAAGGTAACGCTTAAACAGTTTTGTAAGTATGGGTGGAAATTCTGGTTGAAGTTTTTCAATACTATAATTGGAATGTCGTCAGGGTCAGTTGCTTTACTGGAATCAAGGTTCTTGATTAGCTTGGCGACCTCATGCACGGATATTTGTATGCTGCATAGCGTGTTGTCTGTTAGAGGAGGAGATACGGGAAGTTGATGACCTTTGTCGCATAGGGTAGAATTAGCTGCAAAGTTCTTGGCAAATAGTTTGGCCTTGTCTGATACTGACGAGATGACCTCAGGTCAATTGATGATGGTTGGGATAGAACGTACGCTTCTGTTTAAGATCCTGTTTGCTATTTGCCCAAACTGCTGGGAACCAAGCCGCTGCTCAGCTACTTTGGATTTAACAGACTGGGCATATAGCTCTCTTGCATTCGTTACTACTCTTTTACAGTGGTTGCTGGCAGTCCTGAAAGCGGTTTTAGTCTCAGTGCATCTATTACGTTGGTAGCTATGGAAAAAGTGATTTCTGGGGAGAAACATGGCTGGCTGTTAGGTTTTTGTTGGAATCATCTGGATGGTATGAATCGGTCTATGCGTACAATTAATCATTAGGTCAGGTCTGACACTATAGAGGACACATCCTTTTTAAACATGTAATGCAGAGTAGATCAGATATAAATGTACGGAAGCTATCTCAGTAAGCCGTAGAGTATCGATATACTGTACGGTGGTGAGGTACGGCTGAAGACTTATTACATTTCATTTTTATTTTAGCTGATACAACCGAGTGGTCGGAAGATCCCAGAGGTGACAGAACGGAACATGAACATAGCTCAGGGGAAGTTGTGAGAAAAAGGTCTACACGGCTTGTGTACTGACCGGAAATATCGGGCACACGGGTGGGTTCGTGAACAATCTGGGTGAGGTCATAGGCAATGGCAAAATCATGACAGAACCTCCCCTCATCATCTGTCTTGCTTGAGTGGGCCAGCCATTCAACATTGTAGATATTGAAGTCACCACAAATGTGGATGTTAGCCAAAGGGTGAGCAGACAGGATGTGGTCAATTTTCTCAGAAATACTCTTAAAGATAGTAACTCCGGTGTTGTTGGGGCGATAGGGGGCAAATATAAATGCGTGGATTTAAGCAAGTGCAACCTCGAAGCACATATAAGGTAATTTAGGGTCTTCTCTAGAGATATCCCTACCACACGGAAACCCATCTTTAATGTAGGCACATATTCTATATCCATGGCGATCTTTGGAGTCAGATTTAGATGTTAAGTTAGAGTATCCTTTAATTATGAACTCATCTAGGGAAGTGGTCGGCCCTATGCCAGTTTCGCTTAGGAAGAATATATCAGGTTTCGTCTCCTGTAATTGGGTTTCAACCTTTGGAAGGTTGGAACGTAGACCCTGTTGGAGAAAGAGACATGGTAATAGGGGTCTACGTTGGATGATGAGGTTCTAGGTTTATTCGCACTTTTTTTCTGGAGATATTTCATGGTGAGGTTTTCGTGATTTGTGGAACAGGTCGACAGACTTGGTTAGAGCAGAACAGAGAGGGAAATAGTACATTTGAAATCATTTAGTGACACTCATTTCATATTTTCTTTTAACTGTTAAAAATAATTAGAAAATGGATTAAGTTGTTGTATATATATAAATATATATATATATATATATATAATATATATATATATTTATATGTGCGTTTCTAACCGCACTGATGAGCTGTGAAACAGCGAAACAGTACTGTATGTGGATGACTATAATGCTCCTCATCTTGAGTTGAGCATACTGAAAAGTGATACTTGAGTTACCATTAGCGTATAAAGCGATGCTCTTTGTGTAAACAAATCGAGCTTAGGTATTTCGGACGATGTCAAAATATTGTTAATTCACGACTCGCACAGCAGTCACCGATTAGCGTAATGGTAGGGAGCATTGACTGTCGTACAGGCGGTCGGGTTTCAATCCTGGTTTGAGGAAGTTGTCTGTCTAGCCGCACTGATGGGCTGTGAAACAGCGAAAGAGTACTGTATGTGGATGACTATATATATATATATATATATATATATATATATATATATATATATATATATATATAAAGTGTTGCATCTAAGGGTGGCGGTCCGAGTGACAGCAAAAGAAGGTGACACAATGTCAGTGGGGTGACGTTTACACGAGCTACGCCACTGCAGCACTGCATATGACGAGTAGAACCATAAAGTCCTCTTTCATTGTTATTGTTATTAATAAAACTTTTATTAAAACATGAGTTCAAGTTGTTGCTTACATCTTCTGGATTAGGAAAAAAAAAGTGCAATTTAAAAAATTTTTTTTAAGTTTCTCAAAATAATTCAAGCGTTAATGGCTTAATGGTGCTGTGTTTCAAGTTGGAAAGAAAAAGTCCTGATCACTAATGCTCTTACCACTGTCTTCTTTTTATGGAAAGCGCTCCAGACAAGGTGTAAAGCGACTTGATGTAAGGAGCTATCGAAAGAACGAACGATGATTATCGCAAAGACTGGAAATGCCTATTGACCTTAGTCTTTAAAATACCAGTGTTATAGGTAGGAGAAAAACTGTGAGCAGGAAGGGAGTTTCACATGCTGCATACTCATAAAAAAGGTTTAAAAAATTAAATGACGAATATAGTCGGTGAACCAAGTGCAGAAAATGCACAAACAACTACACTTGAAGATCTCTTCGTTGGAGTATCTGGGGAATATCTGGTACCCGGCAGGATTTCTCATCCCCAGCAAAAATAAAATGATGGGAAATTGAAAAATAAATTCATGTATGTATGTATGTATGTATGTATGTATGTATGTTTATGTGTACGTGTGTGTATGTATGTATCATGTATGTATGTATATATGCATGTGTACATGTATGTATGTATGTGTACATGTATGTATGTCTATAATTATGTATGTTTATGTGTACGTGTGTGTATGTATGTATCATGTATGTATGTATGTATATTTATAATCATGCATGTTTATGTGTACGTGTGTGTATGTATGTATCATGTATATATGTATGTATGTGTACATGTATGTATGTGTACATGTATGTATGTATGTGTACATGTATGTATGTATGCATGTATGTATGTATGTGTACATGTATGTATGTATGTCTATAATTATGCATGTTTATGTGTACGTGTGTGTATGTATATATGTATGTATCATGTATATATGTATGTATGTGTACATGTATGTATGTGTACATGTATGTATGTATGTATGTGTACATGTATGTATGTATGCATGTATGTATGTATGTGTACATGTATGTATGTATGTCTATAATTATGCATGTTTATGTGTACGTGTGTGTATGTATATATGTATGTATCATGTATGTATGTATGTATGTATGTTTATAATCATGCATGTTTATGTGTAGATGTATGTATGTATGTGCACCTGTATGTAATTATGCATGCATGTGTGTATGTATGTATGCATGCATGTATGTATGTATGTATGTATGTACGAATGTATGCATGTATGTATTATATACATAGTATTCGCAGCTCAAATAAGATCTCCTCAGTATAGCTAACACAAAGTGGTGTATACAAGAAATGGTGCATCATCGTCAAATGGTTAAGTAGGGAGAGGGAAATTAATATTCTTAACTTTTTTACTACTTACTTAAATGTTTAGACCAAAAGATTGGCTGAGATGTCAATTTTTTTTTTCAATTTTCACCTCTACTTTGACCCCTTAACATTTATTGTTTGGAGCTAAACTCAAATTGAAAAGTTTGATCCATGTCCAAGTAACCAAGTAACCTACATCTAAAATTTCAAGTGTTTAGACTCAAAATTGGCGGAAGAGTTTGGTACAGTTTTCAAATGTCAAATCTTTAAACATTGACTCCTTTACAGCCAAATTTCTGGCCGAAAACGGATTAAAAAGATTTTCCCAAATCTCAATACCCCTTATGTCAACTTTCGAGTCTGTAGACTGAGAATTAACAGACTAGTTTGGTAGGGAAATGTACAGACACAGACACACACACAGACATTATATATATATATAAATATATATATATATATATATATATATATATATATATATATATATATATATATATATATATATATATAAAGGGCATTAAGACAGCAACCGAAAGAGCAGAGTGCATTATAGATACGCTACATTTACCATCCAAATGAATACTTTGACGATGATACTTACGAATTTTAAAAGGCAAACAATTAAAGATACATCTGCCTTATTTAAAAAATGCTAGGTTTATTTTTGGTGTCTTTAAGAAAAACACCCAATATTTTTGCTGATAAGGAGATTTTGTTTCAAAATACTATATGTTAAAATTATTGTCCATGACTTAATGTCTATCTCAATAAAAACATCGTTTCCGAAACGATGGTACAATTTATTGACTTTGTTGTGTTCCTCCTTATGAAACAGATTTTTAATTTTAACCAGCATGGGTGCCCGGCGTTTCCTGGGTGTTTGGAGGTGTATGCTGAGCAAAAAAAAAAAAACTGTCAATTTTTTTAAACTTTGACCCCTATTAAGACCCCTTAAAATAATTACTTTGGGCTCAATTTAAATTATTAAGTCAGATCCATGTCCAAGGAACCTATATCTAAAATTTCAAGTGTTTTGACCAAAAATTGTCGGAGGAGTTTGGTAGAGTTCTCATAGGTCAAATTGTTGAACTTTGACCCCTTAGTCGCCAAATTTCTGGCCGAAACCCGATCACAAAGATTTTTCCCAATCTCAGTACCCTGTATATCAAATTTTGAGTCTGTAGACTTAAATTGACAGAGTTATTGTGTAGGGAAATGTACACAGACAGACAGACAACAGACACACACACACACACACACACACACGTTCACTTTAATAGATATATAGATTATAAATTATCAATCATCTTACTAAATATAAATATATATATACATATATATTATACATTTATATATACACATATATATATGCATATAAATAAATAGATATGTGCGTGTGTCTGTGTATTTACTGTTTGCTTCATTCGTTTTATTTATTTATTTAAATGGGAGATACATAAAAATGTATTTAAAAAAGTCTTTAAATAAATACATATAATCGTTGACATCTCTTTCGGGGGGGGGAAGGATTCAGATAAACATATCTAAGATCAATTTTACAGTCAGTCATAAAAAAACGATATGTGTTGAAATAACAATTTATAAAACAAAATAAACACAAAAACCACAAAAAAAAACCCATCTGAAACAACTTATCATTTCTTTCTTTATTCATGTGTTTGCTTTTAACAACACGTTTGCCTTAGATGTTTATTCGGCCTTAATTTTTTTCTTATTTTTATTGCTGTTCCCCCTACCCATAAACTGATGGAACGTCTTTATTTATTTATTTTCTTTTTTTCTTGTCTTTTTTTTTTTTTTTTTTTTGTAGCTCCACAGCTGACAATCATTGATTGTACGAAAGTAGTTCTAGGCTATAAACAACAAATATTTAAAAAGGACTTTCATTGTAATCACCTTATTAATTTATAAATAAAGTCGTTCAGCATTACCGCCGCTGCCGTCGCCGCCGCTGCTATCTAAAACGCGTTTCGATTTTTAGCCAACAGCATTTTAAAGATATACTGAATTCATTCATAAATCTGGTACAAACGACTTTAAAAAAAAACATCAGATAGATGGATTGACAGGGAAACAGACTTAGGGTTTGTTTTACTATAACATAAAATGGTGTTATAAACCCACCCAATAAATGGTACAGTGACATTTATTGGGTGGCTTTCTAACACCATATTGTTTTATTTCTTATTTTGTAGTGAATATCGAGTCTTTAAAGCCATCGAGGCCATCTTTTCTTTGTTCGCCACAGCCTTCAACATTACTTGTTTTTCGAACCGAATAAACATTTTATATTGAATAAAAACATTTAAAACTTATTCAGTTAGGCAGAAAAGTAACTTAGCTTGCCTTTGATAATATTTATTTGTTATATATTTGTTTTTTGACAACTTTTTTTTTACTGTATGTGTATATTCATAGACTATAGTTATACACTATATAATATGTACATTTTTCGAACTAAATATATAAATATTCATTTCATTTCGAACTGTATATATAATCATTTCGAACTATATATATATATATATTCTCAATATTTTCCAATCTATGTGTATAATTATAGACCATATATATATATATATATATATATATATATATATATATATATATATATATATATATATATATATATATATCTGTCTATCTATCTATATATATATATATATATATATATATATATATATATATATATATATATATATATAATGAAAACAAAAGGGTGTAGTGTTTACCTGATATACGCAATGATAAACTTCAAACTAATATGAATAACAGTATTTACATATAGAAAATTTAATCCCAACCGAATAAAAAAGCTCAATACGCAATAGAGAGTAGAGCTTATTATAAGAGAAAGGAAAGTAAAACCGTAACAGAGGACAGAAAGAAATCAGCAAATTATATGTGTAGCAATGCTAGAACTTGCTGGTTATAGCCTTAAATGAAACCACAATGTATTGTAGTCATGAATTGCCAAGAAAAACAAGTGAAAAAATGTTGGATATTTAAAAAAATAAAAACAAGCCGCGCATAATATTTCTTTCTTCATATCCTCTGATGAGAAGCATAGCAAGAATAGCATTTATTGAGATTGTCGGACTGACTTCCTCATCTTGGTTATTATAGTCACAACGTTTCGGCCGTTTTTTCCTCCGGCCTTCATCAGGTGTTTTGTATCGAACTGGGGAACCGTTTGTTAGGAGTCTCGAACCCAACCCTTCATTATTATTACGGGGGTACCGTGTTCGGACTCCAGCGAGGCTCTGGGGCATAGTTGCTGATTCTCTGTTTTTAATGTTACTTTTTCACTGCCTTCGTTCAGGATTGAACTCAGAACCTTTGGGTAACTGTAAACTTTGATACAACGTCTAGGACCACTCGGCCATATGTCACTAGGACAATTCTTAGTTGGTTTTTGTTAATGTTAAACCTATGTTGTTATTCAAGGTTTTCTCTATCAGAGGTGTCCAAATTGCATTCAGCTCTATGCTTGGTTTGCTCAGAAAGTTGTTATGTCCGAGCATGTGAGCTGTTTCTTTAGGTTTTCTCACTTTCCAGTGGGTCTCTCTGTTTATTATTTTTACTTCATCCCATAGGGGGCGATGGTCCCCCCTCTCCATCCAGACATGGTTGGCTATACCCCATTTTTCCGTTTCCCCTTTAGTTACCGCTTTTCGGTGTTCTTCCACCCTTACTTTGAGGGGGCGGCATGTTTCACCCTTGTAAATCTTTCTGCAAATGCATGGGATGGAGTATATGCAGTTCTTGGTCATGTTCTCCTCCATGCGGGGCTTCACTCGTACCAGGTGGCGTCTGAGTGTTGACTCGCTCTTGAATACCGTCTTGATGTTCAACTATCCGATATAGCTGTATCTGTACTAGCTGGAATCCGAACACGGTATCCCCGTAATAATAATAAAGGGTTGGGTTCGAGACTCCTAACAAACGGTTCCCCAGTTCGATACAAAACACCTGATGAAGGCCGGAGGGCAAAACGGCCGAAACGTTGTTACTATGTTACTATAACAACCAAGATAAGGAAGTCAGTCCGACAATCTCAATAAATGAAAACACCTCATCTCAAACATACAGACAAGAATAGCATTCTTTGAAACTCTGTTGAACTTTGTAAATTGTTTTTGGAGTATCCAGTTGAACAGTAAATTTTGATTGTAAATTAAAATTGTTCTCTTTTCTTTCTCTTATATATATGTATATATATATATGTATGTATATATATATATGTATATATATATGTTTATATATGTATATATATGTATATATATAAGTATATATATATATATATATATATATATATATATATATATATATATATATATATATATATACGTATCGTTAATCAACATTTAAAAACCAACAGAGTTTTTACTAATATATAATAATTAAGTCTTGGGCGTGTCGTTTTTCTAATTAAGCCGATGATGAAGGATCTCATACTAGTTTTCTCTCTTTTTACTATTAGATCCCATTTGACTGAGGACAGATTTCTCTTTGGGCTACTTCACTGCCCGGAAAAAAATTTTTTTCATTATTTCAGCTGTTCTTGGGGCTTTCCAATCGGATTATATGCATCGTCACGCTGGACTTATTTTGGACTCCATTCTTTCTAAAGAACTATTTTGCATTTCGGATCAACATGAGAGGATTTTCATGCAAGCTGAAATATTATGCGCGGTTAGTTTTTATACATATATATATAGTTTTTATACATATATATACATATATATATATATATATATATATATATATATATATATATATATATATATATTACATATGCAAAAGTTTTTCACTTTTTTATTTGGCAATTTATAACTACAATAAATTGCGTTTTCACGTAATGCTTTAACTAGCTACAAATATAATTTGCTGATTGCTTTCTGTCCTCTGATGAGAAGAATGACAAGAATAGCATTCTTTGAAACTCCGAGGAATAAGAAATTTGTAAATATTTTTTGGGGGGGAGTATTCAGTCGAACAATAAATTTTGATTGTAAAGTTCAACTTACAGTTTTAATTTTCTTTCTCTTATATATATATATATATATATATATATATATATATATATATATATATATATAAGCCAATTTAATTGGTCGCGACACTGGGCATGCTAATGGTCCGGACAAATAGTAGATTAAAAATAGAAGTTTTTATCAGGCGACTTAAAAGAAAATAGTTCTTACACACACACACACACACACACACACACACACATATATATATATATATATATATATATATATATATATATATACATACATATATATATATATATATATATATATATATTTGAACTTATTATAATAATGATGATTATGTCAGCCCCTTTAAGAACTTGGTTCTTATTGTTGAGCACTTTACAACTGAAATGAAAGTCGGTCACTTAACTCGCATTTGTAGATTGTGATATTATAATCATTGGACCACTATGGAGTGACGTCTCGACATTTAATAATAAATGTTCAAATTTCAATTTCATTTCTCGCGGTTAACGTTTGCCGTGTGGGTTGTTGTTTGCTTATGGAGACAAAGCTGGCTTCCTGGTCGGGTTCGAATCTCATGAACGACTGTAATCGTAACTCCCTGCACTGGTTATTCTCGAAAGAATGAAACATTAGTGTCTGTAGATATTTAAAAAGTGTTATATTAATAATTATATGTGTGTGTGTTTTGTGTGTGTATAACGTTGAGTTTTTCTCGTTCTGATATTAATATATTTATTTTATTGTTAAAACCAAAAAGTTTACAAAATAAAATTAGGCACAAAGCAAATCAAAAAGAGTGAAGAGAAAGGTCTATGGTCATCTTTGTCACTATACCTTTGATTTGTCTAATATATTCCTAGCCACAGTTCTCAGTCACCATAATACCACATTCACACCAGGAGTCATTCTTCCTAAGATTCCAAAATCAAGTCCTTTTTTCGCACTGACATTTATATTAAAAGCCTACTTTTTTCTATTAAAAAATCATTTAAACGAACTTGATATACTCACTCAATGATATGGGAACGACTGCATAAAGATTATCTCATTTGTATATTCATTTGAAAAACCAGCGTTACTATGAGTCGCATCTTCTGCTTGGTGCGAGTGTCAAACCCACGTGACTTATTTTCCGCCATTCTTTCCGATCCAGGGCAAATTGGTTGATGGGCGTCCAACTGTTAAGATAACCAATCAAAAACACCTTGTCCTTGGCTTTCCTCTGCCTCTTTTGCCTTCTAACATACCCTCAAAGGATAATGCTGACGGACTAGTGGTTGATCGTTTGACATGGCCAAAGAGTTTAAGGGTTTTACTTTGGATTCTATCAGATAGAGGGCGTAGAGAGGTAGTTTGACGGAGGGTGGATATTTTGTTTTTTCCGATCAGGCCATGTCTCGTAATGAAACACATTACGTGATTTTAAAACACCTCAATGCGATCGGATAGTTGTTTAGTCCATGTGATACTGGAGGACATAATAAATAAAGAAACTCCTGGTTAGATCCAATTGGAAAAGCTAGAATAATGGCTAGAATGGAAATTTATAAAGCTCGAATTGAGCAAGAGATTTGAACGAGCGAATTGAGTATATCTCATTAAACACGGGATTTCAGGCGAAACAAATTCGATGGGACGACACAAGGTTGCCTCGTCCCAAAATTCGTGAAGAAGGATGTAGATGACTACTTTGTGCATTTTGAGAGGACTGTCCTGAACATGAACTGGCGGAAAGAATGTTGGGCACACTTCGAGTGGAGGACTGTGCGCATTATGAAACAGTAAAAACTGTGATCCTAAAAGGATATGAACTAATCCCGCTAGCGTGCCAGCATAAATTTAGAAATTTAAGAAAAGGCGAGGGACAGACAGATGTAGAATTCGCTAATTTAAAAGAAGGATAAGTTCACCGGTGGTGTAATTCCAAGAACGTAGAGGGAAGTTTTGACAGGTTGAAACAACTCATATTTATCGAGGGGTTCCACTACTGTGTTTTCGATGATATGAGGATAAACCTGTTGGAAAAAAGGCCGAAAACGTGCTCGATGTAGCTATGTTGGCGGATGAATATATAATAATCGATAAGAGAAGTCGAATGAAACCCCAAGAACTCATGGATTTGCAGATCGGGGAGCAAAGTACAGTAAAAGAAAAGCAAAGTACAGTAAAGTAGGAGCAACATACAGTAAAGGGAGAGAATAACAATCCGTATGTGCCCATCTCAAATCAGAGCTAGCCAAGCGTTATTGGGTCAGAAAACGAGACCAAAAAATGCGCTTCAAGTGCGCGAAGCTAGAGCACATAGCAGCCCAGCGTCAAACGGATCGCAGCTCGTCTGGACTAGTCGGAGGAATGATACCTACCAACCATTCATCCGAAAAGGCTTTGTCTAGTGCAGGAAAAAATGCGCTTCAACTGCGCGAAGCTAGGGCACATAGCAGCTCAGTGTCAAACAGATCGCAGCTCGTCTGGACTAGTCGAAGGAATAATACCTACCAACCATTCATCCAAAAAGATTTTGTCTAGTGCAGGACAAAAACGGAAATGCCATTTACCAAGTTAAGGGACGCGGGAGCGTCCCACTCTCTATTGCTGAGAGTGAAAATGCCACGAAGCGGACTGGCAAAGATGTGTGAACACATGCTACAAAAAGGAATCGCAGAAAACCCCTTAAAGTACCTGTGTCCGATTAATGTAATAGTGAACGGAACGACAAAGAAAATCGATGCCGGGGTAATTGACGTGCTACCAATGAAAGGAGTTTCCTTGCTACTGGGAAATGACGCGGAAATCGAATTACCACATTTGATGAAAAACCCCGGGAGAAATACAGTGACCAGGAAAGCAAATCAAGGTGAAGATATGAGAACATCCCCAACCCGAATGTCTGTCAACAATCAAAACGACAGATAATCCCACGGCCAGGTCAAAGCAAAAACGCCATTTGCATAATAGAACACCGGTAGACATGAAACGGAGCTCTACTAAACAGTCAAGGGGCAGAGAACTCTGTGTGAACGAGAAAGTCAGATTACGAGCACCGGCTAAGAATTTACGCTTCGACGTGAAATATAAAATCTCTTATGAACTAGTCGATAAAATTGACAAGGCAAATTGTAAAAGAAATGCGTCAAGTGGGAGACGAGAAACCCACGTGGATCACTAATATCGGACGAACCGTTAGAACCGTATTATAAGTGAGAAATACAGTTCAAGCCGATATGAAAAACATGATAGCAAGAAAGAAAAAAGCGAATGGGGAATACCTCGGTTATATGGAGAAATCCTGTAGTTCTCAACGAGTTGAATGAGAAACTTAGAGGGCTGAGAAAAGAAATGCAAGCGATATTGCAAAATTGGAACTTAATATTGCAGTAATGCAACCTGGAAGAACATTGCATAGTGGGAGAAAAGCAAGATTAATTTTTTTGCTGTTATCAATGAAGGTGTTACGCGCGAGCGCGATTAAGTGTTGATATGAGTACGAAGGTGAGTTAAAATGCATGGTGACAAACATTCCCCTTCTTCCTTGATTAGATTTAATTCGATTGGTGGAAATCGAATCATTCGGATAACTCTTGTCACGTAACATATTTCTTTATCCCCTTATACACCCCCACATTCGTACTTCCGTCTTAAAGATAAAGAGAAAGACAGAAAGAGAGACAGACAGTCAGTAATTTAAAATAGAGTTGACGCGCAAATGAGACAAGTGGGGAGAAAATATTTTAAAAAAATCATTCTGAATCCCAGCGCCGTCAGATGCTGACGCGTAATAATGGAATCCGTGGCGGAGAAATTGTTAAATTCGCCACGTGCCCTAATCAACTCGTTGGAGATAACTGCATGGGATAAAGGCAGACAAGCCTATATATATATATATTTCTCAATATAACAGAAAAGAGCAGATACCTCGGAAAATCATGCTTACTGGAAATCGAGAAATACTAAAGAACTATTAAAATTCCGCGAAGCTTGGAGTTGGACGATTACTTCTCTTGAATTGTTTATTTCCGTGGATCTTTCATCTCATTCAGATGTATCTTTTCTAAGTGATAAATATTCTGTGATTATTGACCTCCGTTTACCCTGATACTATTCACTCCCATAAATAGCCGAACTAAATTCTGCAGACATTTGTTTTCGTATGGCCAAATATTATTTTATACTAGCCTGAGTGCCCGGGTGGTTAGAAGTGTGTGTTGAGCAAAAAGAAATAGTAGTAGGCAGGCTCAAAACTTTACCGGGAAGGAGGAAAAGAACGTGAAAAAAAACGTTTTTGCTGTTGCGCCCATCTTAAAACCGGAAATGACGAACGTCAAAATTAAGGTTAGTCAATCGAAAAGAGAGGATGACTTTCGAAAATACCTGCGAAAAATGTGACCCCTCCTTGTTGAAAACGGCCCCGTTGAGGATAAATTAATTAATGTTTTTGACCAATTGTTTGATATTTGTCGCCCGAAAGTTCGAGGTTTAAAACGATACCGGTTTCGTTACGTTCTGATGTTTCTGTCAAAAGTTTTAGGCAGACATAATACATACATACATACATACATTTAAACATACTGGTAAGATTTATATTATAAATAAAAGAAAAAGGGAAAAAGAAAGACATTTGTTAACTTGCTGACTTCCTTTATTCTCGCCGTTGTGTTTTGACCTGTTGGGACATTCTATCCTATGTTTCGTTTAAGAGAGAAAAGAAATCTTGTGTTTGGTCATTTCTTGTGTTGTCGAAGTGTGCTCGGGGTTATTTCATGATAGTACTAATCAAAGAACCTTGGATTACTTTGGATCGTAACGTTCCACGACTGGCATATTTCATTTTTTTATTTTCTTAACACGATACGTAATCGGGCTTAAATTCCAAATAGGACTCTTTCTACTAAGGCGTATCGTAACAATAATTTTAACCATAGTTAAAATATATAAATAATTTAAAATAAATAATAGGATTGGAAAGTGTAGAATTCAGTTATTAAATCTTATTTTCACAATACTTGGGAAAGTCTGGAAAATTATTTTAAGTTTATAATTAAATATACCGATATTAAAGGAGGTTAGAGAGCCTAAAGGAATCCAATGGAAGTTGTCTCCTGATGGATAAGTAAGGTGATTAGTGGGGTGAAGAATCAAGAAATTAAACTGTAATGGAAAAATTGAAGGTTAATTTCTCATAAAGTAAGCGTATCAATGTTATGTGATGTGTGGGAATTATTTCAAATTAGTGATTAGATAGTTTTTGCGATTTAATCGAAGCTAAGTAATTTCAAAGTTGTTTTATTTGTATTTGCCTTATGTTTGCATTGAAAAATTAGTTCACTTTTCATAATAATCACATTTTTACTTTGAAGGGATATCATTATTCAGAAATGGGCAGGTGACATGACTTGGAGCCCAGGGTATATGACTTACTGAGAATAGCCCAATTGATTGAGAAGAAAATATTTTAGATCTAAGGTTCTTTTTATTAAAGTCGTTAAATATGTCCTTTAGTTACCACCTGTATTTATAATGAAGATGTGAAGTTATAAAACCTAGTATCTGCTTATCTTTAAGACTAGTAGTGAAACAATTAATTACTGAATCAAAGTTTGTGCCAAAGTGGGGGGGGGCTTACTTTTTTATATTTTAGAGGAGGGATAATCCTACCTAGGATTCTTTTACTCACTGCACCTATATCAGAACTAGAGGTGCAAATTAGTATACTAGCGGGGTTATATATATATATATATATATATATATATATATATATATATATATATATATATATACTAGCCAAAGTACCCATCGTTGACTGGGTTCAAAAACAGCCTACAGAAAATGGACTCTGATTTATGAAAGTATGATAGATTATGAAAAGGAATGGTATTAAAAAGATAGCTAGCTTAGAATTTGGGGTATCAAAACCAAAGCAAAATATGATGAAAGTAAAAATAGATAACCCCCATAATTTATTATACCATACCTCTTCACACTGAAACACTTATCACAATATTCTGTGGATCTATATAAAAAAAAAACTTGAACACCCCATGATTTTATTATACCATATTTCTTCAAACTGAAACATAATTATCAAAGTATACTTACGCAGATAGATATGAAAAGTCTTTATTAAAGTGTGTGCATATATCCATTCTATGGAGGCCAGGCGTAACGCAGACCACACAATTTTATTATACCATCCCTATTGAAGTTAAAACATACTTATCAAAGTATTATTATCTACATCTATATCAAAAACACTTGTAAACATTTGTTTTTTTTTTTCATTTTTTATTTCCATACTTTGTGGACCAGGCGCGTACGCAGACCCCACAATTTGAATGAATCACCATTATGCCAGATCAAACATACCCATTCCTGTGTCTCAATACATCTATCATTATATGTTACCAGTTTTCTAGAATAGTCAACCATGTAGGAGCCTATTCGTTATCAGGCACACATACAGACGTTCAGCTTTAAGTTTAGTGGTTATATTTAAATTCTGAAAAAACAACATATAGACACATATATTCGAATTAATAATTTATTGTTTGACAAAAAGGAATATATAGAAGGGGTTATGTTGATTTCCTTAATCCATGGATATTCACTAATTTCATCAGAGGAAATAAAATGCGGTTAGCAAAATGTTCAGTTTGAATAGACACTTATTTTGCTTTTCAGCACAAATATTGAAAATAGTTTTTTAAGTGGTGAATGATGATTATATGGAAATAATTATAGGAAAAGGTAATTTGATACAACCTGGGTAGTCCATTATCGGAAGGAGTACAATGTCGTCCGGAGTTATAAATCCAGGTAAGCAGGTATTTCTGTTTGGAGGCGATCTATGGATGAGTTGGCTTTGCTGTTCGTTGGGTTGGAATCGATGTTTGAGTGAATGCTTATATACTGTGGTTAATTAGCTATTTTTATAATGGGGAACTTGATGCAACTTCGGGGCTGGGTGTGAGGTTGTCCAAACGTAGTTGAATTTAACTATTTATATAATAATAAACTGTATATCTATCTGTCAAGCCTAAACATAAGCGCAGATATAAGCACATATACACCCACAGACACACATACATACGCATATATGCACATACACGAACATACATGTGCATATATATATGCATACATATATATAGCATACACATACGCACACACACTGATCCATACCATGCATACACACATACACACTTTAATACACACGCATTCTTATATTCATGCACATGTGTACACAATTGCATACATACACATCATAAAACATACACGCATGCACACATATAAAAAACGCATACACAGGGAACTACATATAAATCTAGGCGTGCGTGCATGCGCGAGTATCGGGTGTACAGCTGCATCCATATACACAGCCGAACATCCCAATAATCGTGAGCAAATATGCAAGTCACACCCGCACATGCATACCTTCATATACATACAACAAATAAACATGTTTACATAAGTGTTATGTCCATACAGAGATAAAGGCGCGCACACTAATACACATACAAATACAACGAGTGAGCACCTCACAGTTAAACATATACATACATCAACAAATGATCGGGTTTGGCTAGGATCGCCCTGTAATATCTATCATGATCTTTCATCTGATTTCTAATCAGTGTCTTATCTCGATTATATATATATGTATATATATATGTATATATATATATATGTATATATATATATGTGCAACTAACCTGGCTAATCTACTAATAGACTATAACAACTATAACGACCAACAATATGGATTTAGACAAGACCGTTCCACAGCAGACATCCTCACTGTAATCTCTACCATTCACTGGACAAAGCGGGAGAGGGCAGAGCGGTAGCTCTAGATATATCTTAGGCTTTTGACAGGGTATGGCATGAAGGTCTCCTCAGGAAGATTAGATCATACGGTATCACTGGTAGAATACTTAACATAATTAAATCCTTCTTAGATAAGAGAAAAATCCAGGTTGTCCTCGACGGTCGTACATCTAAACAATATGATATAAATGCGGGAGTGCCCCAGGGATCTATCCTTGACCTCTACTGTTCCTGATATTCATAAATGACCTCCCCGACAAAATTGCCTCTGAGATGGGTATATATGCTGATTACACCACACTCTATAGCAGGCACGACAGGAAAACAAATGAACATATATCTAAAGTAATGGCAGAAACACTAGAGGATGACCTCCAATCAGTAGTGGAATGGGGACAAAAATGGATGGTCACGTTCAATGCCGCCAAGACTAAACTGGTTTCATTCAATAATTACAAGAAACCTTCTCTACCACCTAGAACAATGGCCAACGACTCTTTATCTGAGAGTACGTCTTTCAAGCTCCTTGGCCTAACGTTCACAGGAAACATGAGTTGGAACAATTACATCGAGGGCATTGCCAGGGCCGCTGCAAGGAAGGTGGACTCTCTCTACCGTGCTAGAAAACTACTAACACCCGAAAGTATCCTGTACCTCTATAAGGCAACCATTCGCCCATGTATGGAGTATTGCTGTCATATTTGGGCTGCTGCATCGGCTACTAGTCTCTCGCTCCTTGACAGGGTTCAAAAGAGAGTCGCAAATCTGATAGGCCCTAAACTGGCATCTAAGCTTCAGCCTGTCCCATCGACGAAACGTTGCATCCCTCTGTCTGTTCTACAAATATTTTAATGGTGAATGCTCTGTTGAACTGCAAGCACTTGTGCCCCCACGACGTGAACACCCTCGACAGACCCGACAAGATGCAAAATCCCACCCCCACACTGTAGAAATCCCTAGATGTAAAAGATCTTTCTACTCCGGTAGTTTCTTCCCCAGAACCGCTAGACTTTGGAATTCCATTCCAGGTCACTGCTTCCCATGCAGAAGTTCAAGTGCAACGTGTACCAACATCTTGCTGCCCAAATACCTACATAGTACCCCAGTAGTTGTTTCGCCTGATAGTAGCCCCCTACACCAAAGTGGCAATGTGCCTTGTTTGGGGTGAAAATGTAATAAAAAAAGATTTTTAAAAATTTAAATCTCGATAAATACCTGAAGACTAAGCCATAAAGTGTCAGTCGATAGCCGGTGGACGAACCTAGGCCGTTCGTCGGCTACGACGAACAATTCACATGTTGTTTGCCTTGCAATACATGTTGTTACTTTATTTTGGTGTTTGTTTGTTTGTTTGTTTGTTTGTTTGTTTGTTTGTTTGTTTTTGCAACCCTTAATAGGACTATAACAGTGGCGACGTCGGATTTCGAACTCACAGAGGTCACATGAATTTAAAATAACCCCAGCACTGAAGTGGCAAATGATGAATTTATAAAAAGCACAAACCAGAATTCGGAAAAAGGGAAATTTACTTCTGACATGTATTCTGTCTTCTGCTTTATAGCGAGAAAGGCATCATGCCAAACGCGCTGCAAAAGAGAATACTAAAAATCTCCCACATGAATTATCCTGGCACCAGCAGAATAAAATTCTTAATGCGTAGCTTCTTTTACTGGCTGTCCACGGATCAAGATATAACTAATATGGTTAAAGCATGTAAAAGTTGTAAAGGCACCACTGATTATCCAAAGACCCTGGCCAAAGTCCGAACAAACGTGGTCCAGGATACATACAGACTTTGCGGGACCACTGGATGAATTCTATTACTTGATAGAGGTCGATAGTTTTTTCCTATTGGCCAGAGGTGCTAAGATGCATGAAACCCACCACAGCTGAAACCATTAATTTCTTACATTAACTTTTCCCTTGGTTTGATGTTGTTAATATCCTGTTTAGTGATAATGCTACCCAATTCACTTCTTCGAATTTCCAAGAATTTTGTGAGATATATCAGGTAAAATATTTTACAACCCCACAAATAATCCGAGAAGTAACGGCCAAGCAGAGCTCTTTGTATACACCCCAAAAAAGGATGTTAGAGAAGGCTTATAGATTACCCACGATAAAAGTTTTACAACAGTTTTTCCAAGTATACAGGATTACAACAAATCCCAGCAGGCAAATCATCAGCGGAGGTTAGGTTTGGCCGTAAAATCAGATCAATATTTGAGAAGTTGCTACCAAGACAAACCACACATTGGAGAACCTTTACACTAGATGATACAACCTTGGAGAGAAAGTGTACTTATTTTGAAAATAACATTTCATTTTGCGAGCTTGGAAAAGTAATACAAATGATTGGAAATGGAATCTATATAATCCAAGGACTAAAATTCACAGACAATCACGTAGAGAGGAAGTGATTTTGTCCCGTATTTGCATAGGACACACACATATTACCCACTCCTTCCTGCTAAAAAAAATAGACCCTCCAGAATGTTTTGCATGCCAAGAACCTTTTTGGTGGTAAAACACCTTCTTTTGGATCGTGGCGATCTCGCGTATATACGGCAAAATTATTACAGTGTCAACAATATGAAAGACCTATTTTAAAAAAATAAATTTCAACAAAATACTAACATTTCTTAAAAAAGTAAATTTATATAAAAGAATATAGCTTTAATTCAATCCAACTCCCATCCAAAAATTCAATCCCCACCCATCAAAAAAAAAGCCCACCAAAGGCTGACTTGACTTACTGAATAAATTAAAATATCTAATCCACAAAAAAATGAAACTCGGCATTAAATAAAAAAAAATTTAAAAAAGGTTGATATGCCGTAAAACAAAATCAAACCAAACCAAAACACACACAAAAAGCATGGGAACCAGATATGCAAAGGTTTGATTTAAGACTAAGAAGAGTTACTATGAGACGTTTGATATTGAGCCTTCTAAAATCACACCAGAACCACGAGGTTCGGGCAGGAAAAGGAAACTCACCGAGCCGTTCACCATCCAACCGAAGAGGAAAAATACTGATATACCGTGTGGAGTTATCAGCTTAGGAGGGGTGTTGTGGCGAAATTAATCTATGTTACTTACTAATAAACTACTCCAAACTGAATAAATACCAGAGGAATAAGTCGTAAGATGGCTGTCGATATCCGCTGAACCAACCTAGGTCGTCCATCGGCTACGACGAACCACCCACCTATTGTATGCTTTGTATTACATGTTGTCACTTTATTTTGGCGTTATGTTTTTCTTTGCAACCCTTAGCAGAGCTATAAAAATATATATTAGAATGTATATATTATTATCTATATATAAATACGCTTATTATCTTCGACCGTTATCATCCTAAACATTCCTTAGAATGAAAATGGAATATTCCTAAAACCCCAATAGACAGATGTTTAAGATGGATAAGTTAGATATCTTCAGCCATTGCTTTGTCGCTGCAGACCACCAGCACCAGTACCAGCACCACCACCATTAGATTACAATACTAATAAGTTAGTTATCATCAGCGAGTATCTGGTCGGTGCAGACCACAATAACTTCACAGAATAAGAGATATATTTAATCAACAAATATGTTTTGATAAAAGAAGGTAATTTTCTGGATAAGGCACCATCACCACCATCAACAACAACAACAACAACAACAGATCACAAGTGTTTGATCGGTGCAAATTCCAATACTAATATTAATTCAACAAAATGAGAAATCTATTTATACATTGGGCATGTTTATAAACTCATATTTGCTGTGGATTATTGTTTTTTCTGTCGATAAAAAAAAAAATTTTTTTCGCTATCCAGAAAATTGTCACCTTTATGAAAACATAATTGTTAAGTATATTTCCACGGGTTCTGCTAATTATTATTATTATTATTATTATTATTATTATTATTATTATTATTATTATTATTATTATTATTATTATTATTAAATATATTGTTATTTAATCTTCATATACCATGGGTCATGTTCTAAGAGGAAAGAAATGTCTGTTTTTTGGGTCAGAATCTGTCCATATAACAATTGATAATGCCTAGAATTTTTTTCCTTCAAAATTGTATTTTTATAGCTCATTAGATAAAGCTGTCTACTACCTTGTCTGGAGTAAGGCCCATGAATATCATCATAATAATAATAATTCAAATATATTAAGAGCAAAGAAATAGCAAGACACTTAAGATATATTTGCTCAATATCGTAATCAGCAAGTAAAGTGTTTGTAAACCTTAACACTACACCTAAGCTTAACCCTGACCCTAATCTTAACGCTAACTTTACTCCTAATTCTAATCCTTACCCGAACCGAGTCCCAAACATTACACCTAATTCTAATCCTACATCTAGCCCTAAACCTAAATCTGAACTTAACCCTGCCTAACAGAAGTATAGTGACGCTTATATAGATGCGAGGATGCATCTCAAACTACAAACTACTATTAAAATTTACATGCAGCACAAAAACGACAATGTTATCTCACAGTAACGTGTGACAGACCAAAGAAAATGCAATTTAAATGCGTGACAGGCAAACTAAAATATCTGCTTACAACTTATATACGATAACACGACAATAAGATATTTAAATCACGAGTCTCACAGACCAAATAAAATAGTACTTTTAGCTTAAAGGTGACATATCGAGAAAAATGCCATTTAAAACATCAGAGAATCGAAAATGTTATGCCATATTTGGCGCGGCAAAGGACAAAAATGCTCTTTGGAGCATTATTGTGACAGACCAAAAAGAATTCAATGTCAAACATAAGGCTGAAGAATAAAAGACAATACTATTTAAACTAAAGCATGACTTACTCAAGAAAATGCTATCTCAAACTTAAGCATAACAAACCAAAGAAAATGTTGTTTAAGATATAAGCATGACGAACCAAAAAAAAATTATTTCAAATACGACGTAGCAGCGATAATGCTATATCGAACTAAAGAATGACAAATCAAAGAAAAATGCTATTTCAAACTTAAGCATGACAAATCAAAGGTTATGCTAGTACAAACTCGAATAAGACAAATCAAAGAAAATGCTATTTCAAACGTAAGCATAACAAATCAAAGGAAATTCTATTTCAATCTTAAGCAAGACAAATAAAATAAAACGCTATTTTAAACTTAAGCACGACTAATCGAATAAAATGCTATTTCAGACTTAAGCATGATTAATCAAAAGAAATGCTATTTGAGACTTAAGTATGACTAATCAAAGAAATTATATTTAAACTTAAGCAAGACAAATAAAAAATGCTATTTCAAACGTAAGTATGACTAATCAAAGAAAATATTTTCAGACTTAAGCATAACTAATTAAAGAACAATGCTATTTCGAACTTAAGCATGACAAACCAAATAAATGCTATTTCAGACTTAAGCATGGCTAATCAAAGGAAAAGCTATTTGAGACAAGCATGACTAATCAAAGAAAATTATATTTAAACTTAAGCATGGCAAATAAAAAATTGCTATTTCAAACATAAGCATGACTAATCAAAGAAATCGCTTTCAGACTAAAGCATCATAAATAAAAAACATAATGTTTATACTTAAGCATGATTAATCAAAGAAAATGATATTTCAACTTAAGCGAGACAAATCAAATAAAACTCTATTTTAAACTTGAACACTACTAAGCGAAGGAAGTGATATTTCAAACTTAAGCATTACCAACCAAAGTAAATGCTATTTCAGACGTAAGCATCATAAATTAAAACATTATATTTGAACTTAAGCATGACAAATCCAACAAAATGCTATTTCAAACTTATTAAGACAAACCAAGGAAATGATATTTCAAACTTACACATAAAAGAACCAAAATATTTTCGAAACTGAAGCCAAATATATAAAGGAAAATGAATAAAATAAAATATGCATCAAGTGCACTTGAAAGCCAAATAACAACGTGATATTAGGAAAATAAACAAATATTTTACTTGTTTGAAATTTATAACATAAATATATTTTAAAGCTATACTCCATCCTCAGTATGTTTTTTTTTCTTTTCTTTTTAGTCTTTTCTTCTTTCTCTCCATGTTGTAAAGTTGGAGAAAGAACTATCTGTTTGTAAAGAGCGTAGTATCTCAGCGGTTGTATTGTATAGCTCTTGGAGCAGTGCGTAGGTAACGCGAGAATAATGTCAAGGGTGTGAATTCCATAAAGAATCCTTGATTTAATTTGAATAAAATAAAATACGCATCAAACAAACGTTTCTTCTTCCAACTTTACAACATAGAGAGAAAGAAAAAAGGGAAGAAAACAACATACTGAAGATGGAGTCTACCTCCGAAATATATTTATGTTATAAATTTCAAACAAATAAAATATTTGTTTATTTTCCTAATATTATGTTGTGGTTTGGCTTTCAAGGGCACTTGATGCGTATTTTATTTTATTCAAATTAAATCAACGTTTCTATAATGGAATTGACACCCTTAAAGAAAATGGTTTTTTTAAATTTACGGACAACAGACAAATATCAATGTTTTCTCACGTATAATCGCGGTACACAGACGAAAATTCTATTTGAAACGGAAGGGTGAAATTCCAAAGAAAACTTCCATTTCAAGTTTATGTTGAGCATGCCGATGAAAATGCAAAATGGAGAATAAGCTACTAGCCAAATAAAATATTGACGGACGAAGCCTCCTCTCTGTGATTCGATGTTGCGTTTAACGCAAGAATAAAGAAAACGACTTTGATCCGACAGAAAATTATTTAAATCGTACGCCAAAAAACAACTTTGCAATCAATGTTTTTTGACGTGATCAAAAAAAAAAAATGAGCTAGCGTAAAAAAGGAAATTATTTAGGAAAGCGTGAAAAAAGTTTTTTAAATGTGTCATATATCAAGAAAAAAAAAACACCTGAAAACAAACAAAGAGTAAATGAAAGTAAAAGTAGAACCAAAAAGTGTGAACATTCAATGAGTTTAGATAAAATCAAAAACAACAAAAAGACTTTTTTCTTTGGATAAGTGTAATGAAAAAAAATCGCGGAAAACCGTATGATGAGACACCCAATGGGATTTTGGGCGTTGTATACTTCGCAGGTCCAGAGTAGTGTTGCTGATTATATCCTTCTCTTTCTCTTGAGCAGTTAGCCAGAGCTTATCTGGGAGCAGAAGAACAAGGCACATATATATATATATATATATATATATATATATATATATATATATATATATATATATATATATATATAAAACTATTTTCGCATTTCGGATCAATTTGAGAGGATTTTCATGCAAGCCTCTCAAGTTGATCCATAATATTATGGCGGTTTGTTTATATAAATATATATATATATATATATATATATATATATATATATATATATATATATATATATATATATTAACATATCCAACATTTTTTCACTTCGTTTTCATAACTACAATAAATTGCGGTTTCACTTAATGCTCTAACTAGCAAATTCTAGGATTGCCACAATATAATTTGCTGATTTCTTTATGTCCTCTGACGAGAAAAATAACAAGAATAGCATTCTTTGAAACCCTGCCGAATAAGGACTTTGTAAACTGTTTGTTGGAGTATTCAGTCGAAAAAGTTTGATTGTAAAGTTCAACTTACAGTTATAATTTTCTTTCTCTTATATATACATATATATACATATATATATATAAGGAAAGAAAATACATATATATATATATTTAATTATTATAGTAAATAATTATATATAAGAGAAAGAATATATATATATTTAACTATTATAGTAATAATTATATATGTATATATATAGTACTATATTTATATAGTTATATATAGTTTTAAATTTATACAGTTTTAAAAGTTAAAAATATTTTCAAGACTATATATAGATAGATAGATTTCTCGTTGCTTTTTTAACGGTAAATACAGTTAAATAGCGGTTTTGCTTTAAACTTCATTTTTATTTAATTAGAAAGTCGCCCATTTAATTTTGACGTATATAATATTTTTTTATTATTATTTTTTTTTTAAAACAGTAATCTACGTAGATGCATGTTTCAAAGTAACTACCTTTCCTCAGCATAGCTTAACTGTTTGTAGGAACCGAACTCTGGAACATGTGCGTTTAACCATAACGCCATGAACTCCTAGATGATTCTATTGTTTATTTTTTATCGTATATAAATTTTGATTTTGTTTACGATAAATAGCAGCGGCGCGTCGAAGCTCATTTTTGGTTGGAGGTATATAATATTTTATTTATGTATTTTTTATTATATATATATATATATATATATATATATATATATATATATATATATAGTAAGCTATAAAAATATGTATGGCAATTAAGCTACACAAAATATTCCGCGTTTCATCCACGCTAGGATTTGTCAAGCTTATATATATATATATATATATATATATATATATATATATATATATATATATATATATATATATATATATATATATATATATATACGTAATTCTTGGTTCGTTCTAAATCGATAAAACCATATTTCTATATTACCAATTTAATTGAAATTTTCAGAAAATCTATCTGTAAAGTCAAGGAATGTTTGCATGTTATTAACATAATTTAACACTGCGAATTATAAAAATATTAATTAAAATAACAATATTTTTCGTAAGTCGTTTCTGCGAGACTGCCCGGTTTTATTTCCGCTAACTTCCGTTTTAACTACTCTCGAATTGCGAGATAAGTAAAAAGAAAAACGGTACTCATGCAGAGAGTGATCCGTGCTGAAATAATCACATTATTATTTAAAAAGACATTCTTAACAAGGGGAAGTGATGGTGTTTTGTACTTATTCTGTACTTTAACCTTACAATTGAATAAAAAAAACATCATAAAATTTTAATTAAACGTGGAAATACGATTTTTAAAAATAGCGCGGATCACTCTCTGCATTAGCACACAAAAAAATCCCCTATTTTTTGAATTTATGTATCTTAACAATTTTTTTCCTTTGTTTATCTTAAGGCTTTTCACTCATGAAACATTACGTTTTAATTGTTTAGTGTCTTTCACAGCATTGTTTACATAAAAAAGT
The DNA here is from genome assembly GCF_053919585.1 of Euprymna scolopes. Lineage (NCBI taxonomy): Eukaryota > Metazoa > Mollusca > Cephalopoda > Sepiida > Sepiolidae > Euprymna > Euprymna scolopes. The sequence goes on along the minus strand of NC_136524.1, from coordinate 40,949,350 downwards.
TTGTTTTAACTTTTTCTAAACTGTTTTATTTTTACGCATGCCTCAGCGTATTATTAACACCCTACCCTCCCCATTTTAAAAACGGCTTTCAAATTAAACACGCCCTTCCACAAACCTCGAAAGCCGTTCTTAACATGAGGAGGTTGGAGGTATTCATTCCGAAAGCCGTTTTAACATGGGGAGGTTAGGGTGTTTATAATATTCTGAAGCGGGTCGTAAAATGAACGAAGTTGCTATTTATTGTTTATTGCAAACATTGCTTGAAATTTAATCATTTGACAAAAGAATGTTTAAAATTATTTATTTGTTCGAAAAAAAACTATTTTATAAAAGTCTAATATTGCTTTCATTTCAAAATTGTTTTCTTAAAATTATATTTTTTTACGCAAACTTTTCAATCAATGTTTTTACAATTATATTTCGATTCCCAGTAAAAAAAATAAAAAACAATATACTTCTCCGTTAAAAAAACAATCATTTAAATTAATTTGTTGTTGGCCTTTCTGTAGAATAATCAAAAGAACTGTGTTAGTCAATAACACACAACAACAACAATAATAATAATAGCAGCAACATTTACCAAGGGTCCAGCTTATGCACAAGACAGACACCAGATTGAGTTGGACTGAGGGCTTGTATTTATGTACAAGCATATCCAATCAGGTGATTCAGCCAATCACAATCCAAAGAATAGACTGGTCCATGTGTGTACAATGGAATCTCCCATTGTGCCATAAATAGTTCTCCTCTTTGGTGAGAAGTAACTTTAGTCTTTGTCAAGTTATCCACAACCTGAACGCTGACCGAAAGTCCACTACAAAATCCAACATGGCGCTACGAACAGGATTCGAGATAGAAGATTGGGAAGACTATTTCCTCAAAGCAGGCATTGCTGCCGATTCCGCCAAGAGCTATGCTGCAACTTTTGTGAAGGAAAAACTGAGGAAAGAAAACCTTCAAGTAATGGATCGAGCCATGCTAAGAGAATTGGGAATCACAACAATGGGAGAAGCTCTGTCTATCCTTCGACAAGCCAAGGAGCCCGCTACCCAGATCACCTATGCTAAGGCACCAGCTGCCAGGCCTCCCCAACTTCATCTCGAAATGACCCCTCAACAATTCAGAAAATTTCGGATTGACTGGGAAGTATTCACCAGAATAACGGACATGCCAACTTCTCAGGCCAATACCCAGTTATACAGTTGCGCTGATGAATCCGTTCAAAACGCAATCATAAATACGTACCCTAAGTTCTTCACCACCAACCCAGACAAGCTGCTAGAGATGACAGAAGCATTGGTAACTCAAAAATCAAATCCCATGGTCCATCGGATGACATTTGCATCTATATCACAGCATGAAGATGAACCCATCCAACAATACCTTGTTCGTCTTAGGTCCACGGCCATAGACTGTAATTTCTCATGCCCCAACTGCGATCACGACCTGCCCGACATTTACATCAAGGACCAATTTATCAAAGGGATATCGAATGATACGCTTCAGACCGATCTACTGGCAAAAGCCGGGTTGCTAAAAACTCTCAACCAAAATATTTGTCATGCTGAGGCATTTGAGTCTGCACTACGGGACCAAACCGCAATGACTGATACCTCAGACATAGCTACAGTCCGGATGTCAATGTATCGCAAAAAAAAAAAAAAATAGTGCTGTACGGACTAGTAGAGGCAATTTTCGCACTATCTCTAATGCTACTCACAGCGATAACATTGCCGATAAATAACCCCGTCAAACCTGCATAGGTTGCGGTAGTCACCAACACGGTACTCCAAGGACAAGTGCCCGCCATTTAACATGTCCCGCATGGAATCAAATGTGCAACACTTGTGGGAAACTTAACCATTTCTCAGCAGTGTGCCGGACAAAGAAATATCGCCCGGCAGTGATAAAAAGTCTTGAAGACTAAGAAGCTCACATGAATACACTCATGGCCCATATCACATTCGATCAAATGAGGGACACCATTATGACTACAGAAGGTGATCTGTTAACTGAAATAAATGCATCAGTAATCCCATTCTCACCAAAACCAGATCCCAGACAAGCTGTCAATATCCCTAGGAGTTGTAGTACAACGCTAAAGGTTTTTTCCCGACAGTGGTACCGCCATTTGTCTTGGGGGACCAAAGCATTTAATCAAAATAGGCCTCACAGAGATTAGTCTTGTCCAATCAAGAAAGATCATACGAACAGTTGGAGGTTTCACACTCATGTGTCAGGGTTGGCTACCAGTTGAGTTTGTGGTCAGAGGGAAAACAACTAAACAAGCCCTCTACATATGCAAGGGCATACAACGGCTTTATCTCAGCAGAGCAGCCTGCATCGATGTGGGAATATTGCACAAACATTTTCCAAACCCTTTAGCAGACGTACATGAAGAGGTAGACACCGAGTCTAAAAAAGTGTGTAGATCAATTGCCAAATCGCCCCAAAAACCTCCCTTTTCCCGCAACAGAAGATAACATAGGCAAACTTAAGAGCTGGCTCCTAGAAAAGTTTGCCAAAACGACATTCAACAAAGATGGGATATTTCCAGCCATGTCCGGCCCAGCTGCCCACATTCACCTTAAAGAGGGAGCAATCCCTAAAGCCAGGCATAACCCAATTCCTGTACCCTTCCACTTCAAGGAACCAGTAAGACAAGCCCTTTGGAAGGATGTAGAAAAAGGTATCATAGCTCCAGTATCCGTGGGTATGCCTACTGATTGGTGCAGTACTATGGTAATAACTGCCAAAAAGAATGGTAGTCCACGGAGAACAATAGATTACCAACACCTTAACTCTCAATGCAAGCGAGAAACCCACCATACTGGGTCGCCATTCCAGTTGGCACTGCAAGTGCCACCTAGAACAAAGAAAACAGTCCTAGACGCTGTTGATGGATACCACTCGATTCTCTTAGACAAAGAATCTCAACCATTAACCACCTTCATAACTGAGTGGGGAAGATACATGTATCTTAGGATGCCTCAAGGATATGTCGCATCTGGGATGCTTACACTCGCAGATACGATGAGATAATAAAAGATATCCCACGCAAGGTGAAGATAGTAGACGATACCCTGCTATATGACTCTAGCATTGAGGGAGCTTTTTATCATACCTTCGATTTTCTGCTCCAATGTGCTAAGAATGGAATTGTGCTCAACACCGACAAATTCCAATTCTGTCAGGATGTCGTACAATTTGGAGGCCTCCAGATAACTTCTTCAGGAGTGACCCCTTCTGAGTCCATGATACAAGCGATACAGGATTTTCCAGTCCCAATGACAATTACTGATGCCAGATCATGGTTTGGGCTTGTCAACCAAGTAGCCTGGGCATATTCACTGGATCCAGTTATGGTGCCTTTTCGGGACCTCGTCAAACAAAACTCCAAATTTGCTTGGAATCAAAACCTTGAAGACGCATTCAAAGATTCCAAGCGAGTTATAATTCACCTAGTCCAGAAGGGGGTAGCAACATTCGACAAAGACAGAGCAACTTGCCTTGCTCCAAATTGGAGCAAAGAAGGAGTGGGCTTCCTACTCCTACAAAAACATTGCCAATGTACCATGGAAAAGGCCCCAATCTGCTGTTCCGAAGGTTGGCATCTGATATATGCCGGCAGCAGATTTTGCACGGATGCTGAGCGCAGATACGCACCAATAGAGGGTGAGGCAGCAGCAATAGCATGGGTATTGGAGAAATGCCGTATGTTCGTCATGGGTTCTCCAAACATCATAGTGGTCACAGACCATGAACCTCAGAAGGGGATATTTGGCGATCGTGATCTGAGCAAGATCCAAAACCCCCGGCTCTTTAGACTAAAGGAAAAGACCCTGAGATACAGATTTACTATACAGCATTGCCCCGGGAAGTGGCACAGAGGCCCTGATGCAGTTTGCCGCCACCCAGTGGCGATGGTGCAAGCCTTCCTCGATGTATTTCCAAAAAAAACCCTCTCAAATGGATATATTGGAGTCGAACAACATAAGCAACATAACAGAGTCAACAGCCTTAATAGCAACATTTGCAGACAGCAGTAATATAGCCATGATATCACCAGACCTAATTCGGTCAGCAGGTCGTGGCGATCAACAATATAACAAATTAATAGACACAATACAGCAAGGCTTCCCAAAAACACGTAATCTCACTGCGCCCGAAATCCGTGAGTATTGGGAGGTGAGGCACCGCCTTAGCACTGACAATGGTCTAGTATTGTTGGATCGAAGGATCGTCATCCCCAAAACACAACGAAAAAAGGTCCTACACTGCCTACATTCTGCACACCAAGGTGTAGTCGGCATGAAAGCACGTGCCAACGAATCGGTGTACTGGCCAGGGATGGATGCATCAATCCGCAGTATTAGGGCGAATTGCATGGTATGCTCAACCATCGCACCTAATCAACCAAGGGAGCCTATCATTCTAACACGATCCCCAGAGTGGCCATTCCAACAAATCGTCATGGATATTTTTTTATATTGGAGATCACACATACCTTGCCTGCACAGATAGGCTAACTGGTTGGCTAATTTTATACCGCCTAGAATCAGGTCACACTACTACAACCAAATTGATGTCCATATGCCGACAACTGTTCCAAACATATGGTGCCCCAGAAGAATTCAGCACCGATGGCGGCCCACCTTTCACCTCCAGCACGTTCCAAGAATTTCTGAAAACATGGTGTGTTAGGCACAGATTATCTTCTGTTGCGTATCCCCAATCCAATGGCAGGGCAGAGCTCGCAGTTAAAACTGCAAAGACGATTGTGAAAGGAAACACAGGCCCCCGCGGTTCCTTGGACAATGACAGTGTTGCCCGGGCCATCTTGCAGTATCGGAATACCCCAATCCAAAGCATTGGCCTATCACCGGCCCAATTATTACTTCACCGTCGACTACGTGACTCCATCCCTTCACAGCCAATCCTCTACAAGCCTCATCCTGAATGGGTGTCAGCGGCACAACATCGCGAGGAAATGCTCCACCACCGCAATGCAAAAATAGTAGAAAGATACAATAAATATACCCACAACCTTCCACCGTTACAAGCTGGTGACACTGTAGCCATCCAAAATCCAGTCAATCGCAGATTGAACACAACGGGCAAAATCATCAGTTCCCTACCAGATCGACAATACCGAATCAGGGTTAACGGATCCGGAAGGATCACACTTAGGAACCGCCGTTTCCTCAGAAAATGCGAACTTAAGCCTGCGCCAACCCCAATACCAAGTGCAGCACTAGGACCAACAATTCCCTCAAGCGATACTACATTCTTGCATCTCCCACTATCTCCCTGTAATAGCACATACACAGCAACCAAACCCCAACAGCAAACCACACATATATCCCCACGCTTTCGATCAAGGATTCCCCGAGCTCTTTCTAGGTTACTACCACACAACAAACTAGGCCTAAAAGAGAGATACACCTCTCACACAACCCAGCCTACTCGTGGGGGGGAAGAGGGGAGATGTAGAATAATCAAAAGAACTGTGTTAGTCAATAACACACAACAACAACAATAATAATAATAATAGCAGCAACACTTACCAAGGGTCCAGCTTATGCACAAGACAGACACCAGATTGAGTTGGACTGAAGGCTTGTATTTATGTACAAGCATATCCAATCAGGTGATTCAGCCAATCACAATCCAAAGAATAGACTGGCCCATGTGTGCACAATGGAATCTCCCATTGTGCCATAAATAGTTCTCCTCTTTCATGAGAAGTAACTTTAGTCTTTGTCAAGTTATCCACAACCTGAACGCTGACCGAAAGTCCACTACACAATCCAACACTTTCAAAGTTGCTTTAATTTAAAAAAAAGTGTATAAAATTATTTATTTGTCAAAAAAAAAAATACACACACACAAACAAAAAATAAACAAACAAAAAAACTAATAAATGTGTTGGTTTTGTTTTGGTTTTCAAATGGGGTTCGCCCAGTTTTAACTATTATGAATATGTCATTTCAATTTTCTGTTTTTAATAAAAAAAAATGTTCCATGAAAAACTTTCCCGTTCTCATTAATTAAATCGAAACATTTCCAATTAAACAATTATGCATATATGTTCTTTTTCACTTTCTTTATTTACTTTTTTCATAGTTCTTTCCGGAAGTTTATTTTTTTAGAACAAATAAATAATTTTAAACATTCTTTTGAATTGTCAAGGTTCATTTTCTCCAGTAATATCGGTTTACCAAGTTTCTGGAAGTAATAAATGATAATTTTAGTTCAATTTAACGTTTCCGGAAGTAATAAATGTTAATTTTGGTAAATTTATTCTTTCCCTTTCAGGAAGCAATCGTTCGGCCATATAATGATATCTCCCCTAGATTTGGATAGCAAGTGCGTGAAAAAAAGGCGTCTTCAATTTCGGCAATAAAAGGTAGAAGCATCATTGTATTCATTGTTGATTTATTCAAACAGTCCTTTGGAAAATAAATATTTAAAATAAAGTGGTCCTTGGGCGTTGAATTCCATGGCGACCAGCAGAATTATTTAATGGTCGCTCCCTTAACCCCCTTAGTCAAGGCTAACGCATGCGCATGTAACATTTATTATTTATTTACTTACGTTGCCTTTCGCACTTTTACAAACATTATTTATTTACGTTGGCTTAACTCTTTTCATGAATAAAAAATGTAACTAAACCTGAATTTGTCAATTTTACAAACATTTATTTATTTACGTTGGCTTAACTCTTTTCTTGAATATTTGAAAAAAGTTTTACTCTTTATGAATATTAAAAGAAAAAAGTTACTAAACATTTATTAATAATTTCTCACTTTTACAAACATACGTTGACTTAACTCTTTTCATTAGCTGCAATATTTCCCGGCTAAAAAAATCGGAGTGTCCTATATATCAAATTTTAACTTTGCAGACTAAATATTCAGAGAGGAGATTAGTAGAGACTTTTCGCACGGACAGCGATAAGGTCTCTTTTGTATATCTATATAAAAAAAAATTTAAATATTTGTTTGTGACCAACAGGTTTCCTAAAAACTACTGTTGCTTTTACATTGCCTCTTTTTGACTGCTGAAATGTATTTTTCTTCTTCTTCTTCTTCTTCTTCTTCTCCTCCTCCTCCTCCTCCTTGTTCTTCTTCTATATCTTCCTCTTTTTCTTCCCCTTTTTATTCTTCTTTTTGCTTCTTTCTATTCTTCTTTATCTCCCTTTTCTACATATTCCTCCTTTTCTTCACCCTTTTCCTTTTTCTTCTATTTCTTCTTTTTCTTCTTTCTTTTCCTACTTCCTCTTCTTTTTCATCTTCACCTTCCACATCCTCCATTTACTTCTACTCCCTTTTTCATTATTCTTCTTCTTGCTCTTCTTTTTCTTTTTCTTCTTCTTCTTCTTTTTCTCTTTTTTCTTTTGTCTTCTTCTTTCCCTTCTACATATTCATCTTATACTTTCTATTTTCCTTCTTTTTCCTCTTCTTATTTCTTCATCTTTTTTTTTCTTTTTTAGCTTCCTCGTCTACGGATTCCTCTTTTTTCCTTCTTCTTTTTCTTCTTCTTTCTTTCTTTTTACTCTTCTTGTTTACATCCTCTTCTTTTGTATCCTACTCTTTTCCTTCTTTTCTTCTTCTTCTTCTTCTTCTTCGTCTTTTTCTTTTCCTTCTTCTTCAGTATTTCTTGCTTCTGCGAATTTATTTACATTTTTGCCTCGTCTTTAATTTTCCTAAGGAATGCTTTAATTAGTCCAGACTTCATATTATCTGCGAGAGCATCTCTCTCTCTCTCACACACACACACACACTCTTTCTTTTTCTCTCTCTCTCTCTCTCTCTCTCTCTCTCTCTCTCCCGCACGCTCTCTCTCTATATATATATATATTTCTATTCTTTTTACTTGCTGCAATAAGCGCTTCGTTTTCCCGGTCCGCCACTCATTTAACTCATTTTGATGTTGATGAAGTTTCCTATTGTGCATTTCTTGTCTTTGTTTAATTACTTACTTCCGACCATTTTGTTATTTGGGATTTTTCATCAAGCATTTCCTAAGGCAAGATAATAATTTGGATCACTTTCTGTCTTCTCGGAAAGTTCCAAATAGCATTGGTCTTTAAAGAAAATACTGTTTTACCCTTTTTGGTTAATATTATTATTATTATTATTATTATTATTATTATCATTATTATTATTATTATTGGTAGTAGTAGTAGTAGTAGTAGTAGTAGTAGTAGTAGTAGTAGTAGTAGTAGTTGTTGTTGTTGTTGTTGTTGTTGTTGTTGTTGTTGTTGTTGTTGTTGTTGTTGTTGTTGTTGTTGTTGTTGTTCATCATTAACCTTACATTGTTGTGCTGTTTTACACTGGTTAATTTTTCACTCAAGAGCAGATTTTTACAAAAAAGCTAGTGATCCTAATCAAAAGGTCAATTAGATGGAAATCACCTGACGTAGGATGTCTTATGTGTCAAGCGAAACCGACTTCTGGAGTAGAATGATGCTGTACTTGAGTGTGGAAATCATCTGGATTTGAACTAATTGATGATTAGCTGAATGGAAGTGTTCTTTTTCCACAACCTAGCAATCATTATTATTATTTTATTATTATTATTATTATTATTATTATTATTATTATTATTATTATTATTGGTGTTGTTCTTCTTTTTTTCACAAAAAGAACGTCACAGGCCACCATCAAATAATTCTCCTCGAAAACAACCTGGCATGTTCCCTAGAGTATGAATGACAACTAGTCTAAGATTTCAAGGCTCCCCACCTCTTTCGATAACGTTTGAAAATTAGTTTGCTTTATCGAAACAGCCATTTACCATTGATTTCTTGCTGGCAACGACCATTGTCCTTCAGGGGAATTTGGGTGGCAATAAGCCCCCCCTAAAAACCCCAGTCCTCTCGGACTCATTCAGTAGAGGTTTGATTAGTGCTTTATCTCCTCAGTTTTCCATCCTCCGTGACCCTTCACGGCCATTTAGTATGGTAGCGGTTTATGTGGACACTTTTTTGGAATGTGTTTGCTTATGTTTTTGTTTTACCGTTTCTGTTGTAGTTTCTATATCTTTAGCGTTTGTAGCTTGCGTGTATTGGGTTCTATCTTCAAGCGCTTTCTGTAATATTTCAGCCGTTTTCATCATTGTTTTCCGCTGTATCTTTTCAGCCATTCCTCTGATTTGAATCTCTCACATTTTTTTTTCAAAGTTTTTCGGTATTGTTCCTAGCGCTTCTACTACTCGTGGTGTTATCTTGACTTTCTTAATTTCCAACCCACCTTGAGCTCTCTGGTCAGTTCCGTGTATTTGCTTCGCTTCTCTGTCTCCCTAATCCTCACTTTGTGATCTGCTAGAACGGTAAAATCCATAAACTGGCAGGACTTTTCCTTCTTGTTAACTATTATCTTCTTGCTTAGATGGGTGTATCCGTTTGTACATCTATGTCACATAGGATGTTGCGACTTTCATTTTCCTGTGCTGCGTCCGGTTTGTGCTTCTACCATTTGTCTGTGTGCCAAAATGTAATTGCTTTCATAATTGCTAGTGTACTGCCTTCTTCACTTGATCGTGTCTATTTTTATATTCTTTTTGGGCTAGTTTGCTGCATTCACTTATTATGTGGTTTATTGTTTCGTCTCTTTTGTCCGGATTTGTTGTTTTCGTGTGTGTTGCCGATTCTTGCTTTGGTATGGTTGGATCTAATCGCGTTATCTTCTGCGGCTATTATTAGGGATTCAGTTTCTTTTTTTGTAGCCATTTCCAAGTGTTTTCGTTAGTTTCATCGTTTGTCATTTTTATAAATTGTGTGTGTAGCTGTTTCTCTTCCCATTTTTCTTTCCTCGTCTTATTCATCGTCTTATTTTTATCTTTTTTGTTTCTTTAGTATCCCTTGATGCGGTTATTATTCTTTTGGCGTTCTACATTATGTACTGTTCTAATTTTTGTTTTCACCTTCATCCTCTTTCCTATTTACATAGATTCGGTCAGTATCGTCCTTTGGGTGTAGTGCATTGTGCATTATCATGAGTTTCCTAGTCGTCGAGATTCCTTAGTTCTTCCTTAGTCCAACTTATAAACGGTCCAGAATATGTTACTAGTGACACTGTTCACGTGTTTATTCCATTAATTAGGTTTTTACAATTTAGTTTAGTCTCGCTTGCTTTAAGCTTGCTTGTTTTTCTGAGATATTCCTTTGTAATTTTCTCTTTCATTTCTGTTGCTTTCATAATGTTTCCTTTCAGAATTCCAAGTATTTGTATCTATCATTTTCATCTCTGTTTGTTGAGTAGTACCATAACCTCTGTTGCTTCCAGGTTTCCCTTTCTCATGATCAGCAATGCGCACTTTTCCATATTGAATTCCAGTTGGGTATCATGACTGAAGAATCTGGTTGTGTTTATTAGCGTCTCTAATTCTGTCTTTGTTTTATGGGGCCTTTTTTTGTGTGTGTTGTGGAAACGCCCACTAATTAGCATACGTGGGTGAACAAGATATAGATAAAGGTATCAAGTCAGCAAGACCGGGGAGCTGTGTTCGAACGCCGGATACGATGGAGCAACCGGCATGTGCCGGTTGCTCCATGAAAGACTTTAACACGCCCTCCGCCAGACAATCTTCCAACTGCAGTACAACTGCACCTTTGTAAATCTGTATTATCTTTTCGTCTTAATATATTTTTTTTACTTTTACTTTCTGCGTTCGTGTTGTTATTGATACAGACACAACAGTTTGTTTGTTTGTTCGTTTTTACTTGCTGACTAAAAATAATCTGTGGTTTTCCCTGGAACTCAAGTGACAACAAATCTCCTCAGATTTTAAATGCTATTCATTTCTTACGGTTATCTTTGTAAATTAATGTGCATTATCGTAACAGTAGTTTACCATTGACTGCTCACTTTCAGTGACCATTGGTTCTCAACTGGAATTTGGGTGATAATAAGCCACACTAAATCCCCAGTCCTCTTCGCACTCCTCCGGTGCAGGTTATGTTAGTGATTTTCTCCTCAGCCTTACCATCCTCCTTGAATCTTCCTGACTATATGACGTGGTACTAATCGATGCTGACACTACGATATTTTTATATTTTATTTCTTTTAATTTTAGAGGTGTAGTTAACTAAACATTTTTTTTGTTTTGTTTTGCTTGATCCTCTGTGGTTGTATTCTGTTTTTGTTTTTATTTTTATTGTAGTATTCAAATTATTAGTTAGTGTTCGTAGTTCCTGTGTGGTTGATTTCACTCATTTTTCGATGTTTTTAAGGAGTGTTCCTAGTGCTCTTACGATTATTGGCATTGTCTTTATTTTCTTCGTGTTCCATAACACTTTCAGCCCTTTTGTCAGTTCTGTGAATTTGCTTCGCTTCTCCGTCGTCTTTAATGTTCACTTTTTTCCTTCTCCTTAACTATTATGGCATGTCTCCTACCTTGGATGAGATTAATTGTTTCTATCTCGACGTCCCATACAGTATTATGAACTCTGTAAGTACTGCTACCGGTTTGTGTTTGCACCATTTGTCTGAGTGTTCAAAGTGCAGTTTTGCTCTCCTGTATACAAAGCAGTAAAAAGAATTAAGATCACACACACACACACACACACACACACACACACACACATACATATATATATATATATATATATATATATATATATATATATATATATATATATATATAAGATGAGGATTAAACGTTACATAGAACTTTATTATATCATCAGATCAATAAATGTGGAAGAAGATAGAAGAAAGAAAAAGAAATATTTACGCCATGACATTTCGAAGCTAAATCACCAGAAGAAGAGAAGGGCCAGAATTATACAAAATATAATGGTACTAATAAAAGAGCTTCCTTATGAGCATTTAGATTAGGAATAAAACATATATACAAATATAAAAATTCCATAAAGTAAAAATATATAAACATTCTTGAATAGAAAAATAAATGGAGAATAAAAAAGGTATAAATATCTATTAGTTGGAAGAATTATGGGATCACTAAAATAATGGTGATCACTATATATATATATATATATATATATATATATATATATATATATATATACTTACAAACAGGCCGCCCGGCGTTGCCCTGTCGTAAAATACGCATGAATATTATATTGAAATTGATGTAAAATTCTTATTTATTATAAACAGAAATATCGTAGGTATTAAACGTAACGTTAAATTCCTTTTTGTAAAAAGTAAAAAAAAAAAAACTGGGAAGAAACTATGACGAGTATCATGTTTTTTTCTAAATAGTTCACTTATTGTAAGTAAAAAAATACTCGAACTGAGATCGAAACCAAAAGACAGTGAGTCAAGTACTATAGCCATCATACTAGCTTGACATAGGTTTTAGAGTGTGATTTCAACACAAGTCATACTTTACATAATGAATCTGTCACATTTTACGACCGTGCATGCGCAGTCGTCAAACAGCTGAAAATAGAGAAAAATATCAGGTTGCCTTTTACGTAATAATTTTTCAATTTTAACCCCTTAGCAGCCCTTTTTCTGAATAAAAACCGATTAAAAAGTTGTTCACGTGTCTGAATATCCCATATACTAAATTTCAAGTCTGCAGATACAGAATTCGTTGAGTATATCCTCACGCACACTTTCTCACTTTTAAATATATATATATATATATATATATATATATATACAATTTTAGTCATTCAATGAAGTTTTAAAAGTATGACATGAAATGTTTGAGTTTCAGATCAAAATATTTTTATTATTCTATGTAAGACAAAGAATACATTTGAAATATTTTAACTCCTTATCCTATAGGATTTCGATGTCTACCATCTCTTCAGAAGAGAAAATATTGGCA
>NC_136524.1:40906537-40934037 GCF_053919585.1 Euprymna scolopes | reverse complement strand
GTGTGTGTGTGTGTGTGTGTGTGTGTGTGTGTGTGTGTGTGTGTGTGTGTGTGTGTGTGTGTGTGTGTGTGTGTGTGTGTGTGTGTGTGTGTGTGTGTGTGTGTGTGTGTGTGTGTGTGTGTGTGTGTGTGTGTGTGTGTGTGTGTGTGTGTGTGTGTGTGTGTGTGTGTGTGTGTGTGTGTGTGTGTGTGTGTGTGTGTGTGTGTGTGAATACAAGTCCTTTGTGACTGGGGAAAATTGGATTATCTGTCCCGATATGGATTACTTAATCTATATTGATTAATATACGGAAGTATTCGGAAAAAAATTAATTTAAATTCATGACAGGTTTGTATGTTCTGTTTGTGAAGATCTGTCGTCCTTTATATATATATATATATATATATATATATATATATATATATATATATATATATATATATATATATATATATATATATATATACACCAAAAAGATACTTGTATGTGTATGTACCTAGAGTTTCTTGTTTCGTGAACTATTGACCGTTGGAGAAATTATCGAAGAATTGGTCAAAATGACTACTGGTGTGGACGTGGCGGATAAAACATGAAAATAAAGCCAATTGTAAAATACTTTGTGTTTTTCTTCTGATCCTATTTGTCGTGGGCCTGGATAACTGTTGGGGCGCCAAAGATAACTTGGCAACCAGCTTTCTTCAACCATCTTGTTTTCAGTCTTTCTTGACGCTATAATCAGCGTCAGTCCAGCTTATTCTCGTATAGTGTACTTCTATTTGTTTATCTCGCCCATTTACGTTTTCTCTTTACAAGTAATTTTAAGATTTTATTTGCGAGATCTGGTGAGTGTGTGACACGGTCGTACTACTTTATTCCTTCTCCTTTTTACAGTGGTCACTAAGTTCTAATATGGTTTAAAATGGAATGAAACTACGGCACTAATCTTAAGGTGGGGTTAACCAGCTTCCTTCGAAGGAGAAAGTTTTATGGAAGTATACAATTCACAAGCAGCCCCCCAGCTGTATGTATATTCCCGTAAGGGTAGATGACTATGTTTGGTTTTTGCATATCTTTCGAGGAGGTCTTGACGCCCTCCTCCTACATACAGCGCCTGGAAGTCCCAAATTAGTCACCCATTTGGTATTCCTAGATTGGTCACCCATCTGATACTGCAAGACTGAACGTTGATTACTTTCGGTGATCTAGCGAAAACTGGTGTGTCAACGTGATTATATCATACAAGACACCGAGATAACCGAGAAGCGCAATAATGAATTTTTCTTAGTAGAATATTTAGAAATGTTTCGAGGAACTCGTTCGACATGAAATTTTATCTCGCTCTCCGTAGAATACATCCTTGTCTAAGACATTTTAAAGATATTTTATTTAATTATTTCTCTTTTAATATTATATTCAATTTTGTTTACGTAAAATTGAGTTCGTTTTACCCTTAATGTTTTATTTATTTATATATTTATTGTGTAAAGGTTGGTCACCTAGACGCTTCATTTGCGAGAAATCTTGAGTAGGAATACCAGTCAAAATTTCGTTCTCGAAAAATCAGAGTGTTGTCAGAGTGTTCCTTCTTTAGTAGGTGTACTTGACTCTCCTCACCTTCTTTAGTAGGTGTACCTGACTCTCCTCACCTTCTTTAGTAGGTGTACCTGACTCTCCTCACCTTCTTTATTAGGTGTACCTGACTCTCCTCACCTTCTTTAGTAGGTGTACCTGACTCTCCTCACCTTCTTTAGTAGGTGTACCTGACTCTCCTCACCTTCTTTAGTAGGTTTACCTGACTCTCCTCACCTTCTTTAGTAGGTGTACCTGACTCTCCTCACCTTCTTTAGTAGGTGTACCTGACTCTCCTCACCTTCTTTAGTAGGTTTACCTGACTCTCCTCACCTTCTTTAGTAGGTGTACCTGACTCCCCTCACCTTCTTTAGTAGGTGTACCTGACTCTCCTCACCTTCTTTAGTAGGTTTACCTGACTCTCCTCACCTTCTTTAGTAGGTGTACTTGACTCTCCTCACCTTCTTTAGTAGGTGTACCTGACTCTCCTCACCTTCTTTAGTAGGTGTACCTGACTCTCCTCACCTTCTTTAGTAGGTGTACCTGACTCTCCTCACCTTCTTTAGTAGGTGTACCTGACTCTCCTCACCTTCTTTAGTAGGTGTACCTGACTCTCCTCACCTTCTTTAGTAGGTGTACCTGACTCTCCTCACCTTCTTTATTAGGTGTACCTGACTCCCCTCACCTTCTTTAGTAGGTGTACCTGACTCTCCTCACCTTCTTTAGTAGGTGTACTTGACTCTCCTCACCTTCTTTAGTAGGTGTACCTGACTCTCCTCACCTTCTTTAGTAGGTTTACCTGACTCTCCTCACCTTCTTTAGTAGGTGTACCTGACTCTCCTCGCCTTCTTTAGTAGGTGTACTTGACTCTCCTCACCTTCTTTAGTAGGTGTACCTGACTCTCCTCACCTTCTTTATTAGGTGTACCTGACTCTCCTCACCTTCTTTATTAGGTGTACCTGACTCTCCTCACCTTCTTTAGTAGGTGTACCTGACTCTCCTCACCTTCTTTAGTAGGTGTACTTGACTCTCCTCACCTTCTTTATTAGGTGTACCTGACTCTCCTCACCTTCTTTAGTAGGTGTACCTGACTCTCCTCACCTTCTTTAGTAGGTGTACCTGACTCTCCTCACCTTCTTTAGTAGGTTTACCTGACTCTCCTCACCTTCTTTAGTAGGTGTACCTGACTCCCCTCACCTTCTTTAGTAGGTGTACCTGACTCTCCTCACCTTCTTTAGTAGGTTTACCTGACTCTCCTCACCTTCTTTAGTAGGTGTACTTGACTCTCCTCACCTTCTTTAGTAGGTGTACCTGACTCTCCTCACCTTCTTTAGTAGGTGTACCTGACTCTCCTCACCTTCTTTAGTAGGTGTACCTGACTCTCCTCACCTTCTTTAGTAGGTGTACCTGACTCTCCTCACCTTCTTTAGTAGGTGTACCTGACTCTCCTCACCTTCTTTAGTAGGTGTACCTGACTCTCCTCACCTTCTTTAGTAAGTTTACCTGACTCTCCTCACCTTCTTTAGTAGGTGTACCTGACTCTCCTCGCCTTCTTTAGTAGGTGTACCTGACTCTCCTCACCTTCTTTAGTAGGTTTACCTGACTCTCCTCACCTTCTTTAGTAGGTGTACCTTACTCTCCTCACCTTCTTTAGTAGGTGTACCTGACTCTCCTCACCTTCTTTAGTAGGTGTACCTGACTCTCCTCACCTTCTTTAGTAGGTGTACCTGACTCTCCTCACCTTCTTTAGTAAGTTTACCTGACTCTCCTCACCTTCTTTAGTAGGTGTACCTGACTCTCCTCACCTTCTTTAGTAAGTTTACCTGACTCTCCTCACCTTCTTTAGTAGGTGTACCTGACTCTCCTCACCTTCTTTAGTAGGTGTACCTGACTCTCCTCACCTTCTTTAGTAGGTTTACCTGACTCTCCTCACCTTCTTTAGTAGGTGTACCTGACTCTCCTCACCTTCTTTAGTATGTGTACCTGACTCTCCTCACCTTCTTTAGTAGGTTTACCTGACTCTCCTCACCTTCTTTAGTAGGTGTACCTGACTCTCCTCACCTTCTTTAGTAGGTGTACCTGACTCTCCTCACCTTCTTTAGTAGGTGTACCTGACTCTCCTCACCTTCTTTAGTAGGTGTACTTGACTCTCCTCACCTTCTTTAGTAGGTGTACCTGACTCTCCTCACCTTCTTTAGTAGGTGTACCTGACTCTCCTCACCTTCTTTAGTAGGTGTACCTGACTCTCCTCACCTTCTTTAGTAGGTGTACCTGACTCTCCTCACCTTCTTTAGTAGGTGTACCTGACTCTCCTCACCTTCTTTAGTAGGTGTACCTGACTCTCCTCACCTTCTTTAGTAAGTTTACCTGACTCTCCTCACCTTCTTTAGTAGGTGTACCTGACTCTCCTCACCTTCTTTAGTAGGTGTACCTGACTCTCCTCACCTTCTTTAGTAGGTTTACCTGACTCTCCTCACCTTCTTTCGTAGGTGTACCTGACTCTCCTCACCTTCTTTAGTAGGTGTACCTGACTCTCCTCACCTTTTTTAGTAGGTGTACCTGACTCTCCTCACCTTCTTTAGTAGGTGTACCTGACTCTCCTCACCTTCTTTAGTAAGTTTACCTGACTCTCCTCACCTTCTTTAGTAGGTGTACCTGACTCTCCTCACCTTCTTTAGTAGGTGTACCTGACTCTCCTCACCTTCTTTTGTAGGTGTACCTTACTCTCCTCACCTTCTTTAGTAGGTGTACCTGACTCTCCTCACATTCTTTAGTAGGTGTACCTGACTCTCCTCACCTTCTTTAGTAGGTGTACCTGACTCTCCTCACCTTCTTTAGTAGGTGTACCTTACTCTCCACACCTTCTTTAGTAGGTGTACCTGACTCTCCTCACCTTCTTTAGTAGGTGTACCTGACTCTCCTCACCTTCTTTAGTAAGTTTACCTGACTCTCCTCACCTTCTTTAGTAGGTGTACCTGACTCTCCTCACCTTCTTTAGTAGGTGTACCTGACTCTCCTCACCTTCTTTAGTAGGTTTACCTGACTCTCCTCACCTTCTTTAGTAGGTGTACCTGACTCTCCTCACCTTCTTTAGTAGGTGTACCTGACTCTCCTCACCTTCTTTAGTAGGTGTACCTGACTCTCCTCACCTTCTTTAGTAGGTGTACCTGACTCTCCTCACCTTCTTTAGTAGGTGTACCTGACTCTCCTTACCTTCTTTAGTAGGTTTACCTGACTCTCCTCACCTTCTTTAGTAGGTGTACTTGACTCTACTCACCTTCTTTAGTAGGTGTATCTGACTCTCCTCACCTTCTTTAGTAGGTGTACCTTACTCTCCTCACCTTCTTTAGTAGGTGTACCTGACTCTCCTCACCTTCTTTAGTAGGTGTACCTGACTCTGCTCACCTTCTTTAGTAGGTGTACCTGACTCTCCTCACCTTCTTTAGTAGGTGTACCTGACTCTCCTCACCTTCTTTAGTAAGTTTACCTGACTCTCCTCACTTTCTTTAGTAGGTGTACCTGACTCTCCTCACCTTCTTTAGTAGGTGTACCTGACTCTCCTCACCTTTTTAGTAGGTTTACCTGACTCTCCTCACCTTCTTTAGTAGGTGTACCTGACTCTCCTCACCTTCTTTAGTAGCTGTACCTGACTCTCCTCACCTTCTTTAGTAGGTGTACCTTACTCTTCTCACCTTCTTTAGTAGGTGTACCTGACTCTCCTCACCTTCTTTAGTAGGTGTACCTGACTCTGCTCACCTTCTTTAGTAGGTGTACCTGACACTCCTCACCTTCTTTAGTAGGTGTACCTGACTCTCCTCACCTTCTTTAGTAAGTTTACCTGACTCTCCTCACCTTCTTTAGTAGGTGTACCTGACTCTCCTCACCTTCTTTAGTAGGTTTACCTGACTCTCCTCGCCTACTTTAGTAGGTTTACCTGACTCTCCTCGCCTTCTTTAGTAGGTGTACCTGACTATCCTCACCTTCTTTAGTAGGTTTACCTGACTCTCCTCACCTTCTTTAGTAGGTGTACCTGACTCTCCTCACCTTCTTTAGTAGGTGTACCTGACTCTCCTCACCTTCTTTCGTAAGTTTACCTGACTCTCCTCACCTTCTTTAGTAGGTGTACCTGACTCTCCTCACCTTCTTTAGTAGGTTTACCTGACTCTCCTCGCCTACTTTAGTAGGTGTACCTGACTCTCCTCACCTTCTTTAGTAGGTGTACCTGACTCTCCTCACCTTCTGTAGTAAGTTTACCTGACTCTCCCTACCTTCTTTAGTAGGTGTACCTGACTCTCCTCACCTTCTTTAGTAGGTGTACCTGACTCTCCTCACCTTCTTTAGTAAGTTTACCTGACTCTCCTCACCTTCTTTAGTAGGTGTACCTGACTCTCCTCACCTTCTTTAGTAGGTTTACCTGACTCTCCTCACCTTCTTTAGTAGGTTTACCTGACTCTCCTCACCTTCTTTAGTAGGTGTACCTGACTCTCCTCACCTTCTTTAGTAGGTGTACCTGACTCTCCTCACCTTCTTTAGTAAGTTTACCTGACTCTCCTCACCTTCTTTAGTAGGTTTACCTGACTCACCTCACCTTCTTTAGTAGGTGTACCTGACTCTCCTCACCTTCTTTAGTAGGTGTACCTGACTCTCCTCACCTTCTTTAGTAGGTTTACCTGACTCTCCTCACCTTCTTTAGTAGGTGTACCTGACTCTCCTCACCTTCTTTAGTAAGTTTACCTGACTCTCCTCACCTTCTTTAGTAGGTTTACCTGACTCTCCTCACCTTCTTTAGTAGGTGTACCTGACTCTCCTCACCTTCTTTAGTAGGTGTACCTGACTCTCCTCACCTTCTTTAGTAGGTTTACCTGACTCTCCTCACCTTCTTTAGTAGGTGTACCTGACTCTCCTCACCTTCTTTAGTAGGTGTACCTGACTCTCCTCACCTTCTTTAGTAGGTGTACCTGACTCTCCTCACCTTCTTTAGTAGGTGTACCTGACTCTCCTCACCTTCTTTAGTAGGTGTACCTGACTCTCCTCACCTTCTTTAGTAGGTGTACCTGACTCTCCTCACCTTCTTTAGTAGGTGTACCTGACTCTCCTCACCTTCTTTAGTAGGTTTACCTGACTCTCCTCACCTTCTTTAGTAGGTTTACCTGACTCTTCTCACCTTCTTTAGTAGGTGTACCTGACTCTCCTCACCTTCTTTAGTAGGTTTACCTGACTCTCTTCGCCTACTTTAGTAGGTTTACCTGACACTCCTCGCCTTCTTTAGTAGGTGTACCTGACTCTCCTCAACTTCTTTAGTAAGTTTACCTGACTTTCCCTACCTTCTTTAGTAGGTGTACCTGACTCTCCTCACCTTCTTTAGTAGGTGTACCTGACTCTCCTCACCTTCTTTAGTAGGTTTACCTGACTCTCCTCGCCTTCTTTAGTAGGTGTACTTGACTCTCCTCACCTTCTTTAGTAGGTGTACCTGACTCTCCTCACCTTCTTTAGTAGGTTTACCTGACTCTCCTCGCCTTCTTTAGTAGGTTTACCTGACTCTCCTCGCCTTCTTTAGTAGGTGTACCTGATTCTCCTCGCCTTCTTTAGTAGGTGTACCTGACTCTCCTCACCTTCTTTAGTAGGTGTACCTGATTCTCCTCGCCTTCTTTAGTAGGTTTACCTGACTCTCCTCGCCTTCTTTAGTAGGTGTACCTGATTCTCCTCACCTTCTTTAGTAGGTTTACCTGACTCTCCTCACCTTCTTTAGTAGGTGTACCTGACTCTCCTCACCTTCTTTACAAGGTTTACCTGACTCTCCTCACCTTCTTTAGTAGGTGTACCTGACTCTCCTCACCTTCTTTAGTAGGTTTACCTGACTCTCCTCACCTTCTTTAGTAGGTGTACCTGACTCTCCTCACCTTCTTTACAAGGTTTACCTGACTCTCCTCACCTTCTTTAGTAGGTGTACCTGACTCTCCTCACCTTCTTTAGTAGGTTTACCTGACTCTCCTCGCCTTCTTTAGTAGGTGTACCTGATTCTCCTCACCTTCTTTAGTAGGTGTACCTGATTCTCCTCGCCTTCTTTAGTAGGTTTACCTGACTCTCCTCACCTTCTTTAGTAGGTGTACCTGATTCTCCTCGCCTTCTTTAGTAGGTGTACCTGATTCTCCTCGCCTTCTTTAGTAGGTGTACCTGACTCTCCTCACCTTCTTTAGTAGGTGTACCTGATTCTCCTCGCCTTCTTTAGTAGGTTTACCTGACTCTCCTCGCCTTCTTTAGTAGGTGTACCTGATTCTCCTCACTTTCTTTAGTAGGTTTACCTGACTCTCCTCACCTTCTTTAGTAGGTGTACCTGACTCTCCTCACCTTCTTTACAAGGTTTACCTGACTCTCCTCACCTTCTTTAGTAGGTGTACCTGACTCTCCTCACCTTCTTTACAGGGTTTACCTGACTCTCCTCACCTTCTTTAGTAGGTGTACCTGACTCTCCTCACCTTCTTTAGTAGGTTTACCTGACTCTCCTCACCTTCTTTAGTAGGTGTACCTGACTCTCCTCACCTTCTTTACAAGGTTTACCTGACTCTCCTCACCTTCTTTAGTAGGTGTACCTGACTCTCCTCACCTTCTTTAGTAGGTTTACTTGACTCTCCTCACCTTCTTTAGTAGGTTTACTTGACTCTCCTCACCTTCTTTAGTAGGTGTACCTGACTCTTCTCACCTTCTTTAGTAGGTTTACCTGACTCTCCTCACCTTCTTTAGTAGGTGTACCTGACTCTCCTCACCTTCTTTAGTAGGTTTACCTGACTCTCCTCGCCTACTTTAGTAGGTGTACCTGACTCTCCTCACCTTCTTTAGTAGGTGTACCTGACTCTCCTCACCTTCTGTAGTAAGTTTACCTGACTCTCCCTACCTTCTTTAGTAGGTGTACCTGACTCTCCTCACCTTCTTTAGTAGGTGTACCTGACTCTCCTCACCTTCTTTAGTAAGTTTACCTGACTCTCCTCACCTTCTTTAGTAGGTGTACCTGACTCTCCTCACCTTCTTTAGTAGGTTTACCTGACTCTCCTCACCTTCTTTAGTAGGTTTACCTGACTCTCCTCACCTTCTTTAGTAGGTGTACCTGACTCTCCTCACCTTCTTTAGTAGGTGTACCTGACTCTCCTCACCTTCTTTAGTAAGTTTACCTGACTCTCCTCACCTTCTTTAGTAGGTTTACCTGACTCTCCTCACCTTCTTTAGTAGGTGTACCTGACTCTCCTCACCTTCTTTAGTAGGTGTACCTGACTCTCCTCACCTTCTTTAGTAGGTTTACCTGACTCTCCTCACCTTCTTTAGTAGGTGTACCTGACTCTCCTCACCTTCTTTAGTAAGTTTACCTGACTCTCCTCACCTTCTTTAGTAGGTTTACCTGACTCTCCTCACCTTCTTTAGTAGGTGTACCTGACTCTCCTCACCTTCTTTAGTAGGTGTACCTGACTCTCCTCACCTTCTTTAGTAGGTTTACCTGACTCTCCTCACCTTCTTTAGTAGGTGTACCTGACTCTCCTCACCTTCTTTAGTAGGTGTACCTGACTCTCCTCACCTTCTTTAGTAGGTGTACCTGACTCTCCTCACCTTCTTTAGTAGGTGTACCTGACTCTCCTCACCTTCTTTAGTAGGTGTACCTGACTCTCCTCACCTTCTTTAGTAGGTGTACCTGACTCTCCTCACCTTCTTTAGTAGGTGTACCTGACTCTCCTCACCTTCTTTAGTAGGTTTACCTGACTCTCCTCACCTTCTTTAGTAGGTTTACCTGACTCTTCTCACCTTCTTTAGTAGGTGTACCTGACTCTCCTCACCTTCTTTAGTAGGTTTACCTGACTCTCTTCGCCTACTTTAGTAGGTTTACCTGACACTCCTCGCCTTCTTTAGTAGGTGTACCTGACTCTCCTCAACTTCTTTAGTAAGTTTACCTGACTTTCCCTACCTTCTTTAGTAGGTGTACCTGACTCTCCTCACCTTCTTTAGTAGGTGTACCTGACTCTCCTCACCTTCTTTAGTAGGTTTACCTGACTCTCCTCGCCTTCTTTAGTAGGTGTACTTGACTCTCCTCACCTTCTTTAGTAGGTGTACCTGACTCTCCTCACCTTCTTTAGTAGGTTTACCTGACTCTCCTCGCCTTCTTTAGTAGGTTTACCTGACTCTCCTCGCCTTCTTTAGTAGGTGTACCTGATTCTCCTCGCCTTCTTTAGTAGGTGTACCTGACTCTCCTCACCTTCTTTAGTAGGTGTACCTGATTCTCCTCGCCTTCTTTAGTAGGTTTACCTGACTCTCCTCGCCTTCTTTAGTAGGTGTACCTGATTCTCCTCACCTTCTTTAGTAGGTTTACCTGACTCTCCTCACCTTCTTTAGTAGGTGTACCTGACTCTCCTCACCTTCTTTACAAGGTTTACCTGACTCTCCTCACCTTCTTTAGTAGGTGTACCTGACTCTCCTCACCTTCTTTAGTAGGTTTACCTGACTCTCCTCACCTTCTTTAGTAGGTGTACCTGACTCTCCTCACCTTCTTTACAAGGTTTACCTGACTCTCCTCACCTTCTTTAGTAGGTGTACCTGACTCTCCTCACCTTCTTTAGTAGGTTTACCTGACTCTCCTCGCCTTCTTTAGTAGGTGTACCTGATTCTCCTCACCTTCTTTAGTAGGTGTACCTGATTCTCCTCGCCTTCTTTAGTAGGTTTACCTGACTCTCCTCACCTTCTTTAGTAGGTGTACCTGATTCTCCTCGCCTTCTTTAGTAGGTGTACCTGATTCTCCTCGTTTTCTTTAGTAGGTGTACCTGACTCTCCTCACCTTCTTTAGTAGGTGTACCTGATTCTCCTCGCCTTCTTTAGTAGGTTTACCTGACTCTCCTCGCCTTCTTTAGTAGGTGTACCTGATTCTCCTCACTTTCTTTAGTAGGTTTACCTGACTCTCCTCACCTTCTTTAGTAGGTGTACCTGACTCTCCTCACCTTCTTTACAAGGTTTACCTGACTCTCCTCACCTTCTTTAGTAGGTGTACCTGACTCTCCTCACCTTCTTTACAGGGTTTACCTGACTCTCCTCACCTTCTTTAGTAGGTGTACCTGACTCTCCTCACCTTCTTTAGTAGGTTTACCTGACTCTCCTCACCTTCTTTAGTAGGTGTACCTGACTCTCCTCACCTTCTTTACAAGGTTTACCTGACTCTCCTCACCTTCTTTAGTAGGTGTACCTGACTCTCCTCACCTTCTTTAGTAGGTTTACTTGACTCTCCTCACCTTCTTTAGTAGGTTTACTTGACTCTCCTCACCTTCTTTAGTAGGTGTACCTGACTCTCCTCACCTTCTTTAGTAGGTTTACCTGACTCTCCTCGCCTTCTTTAGTAGGTGTACCTGATTCTCCTCACCTTCTTTAGTAGGTGTACCTGATTCTCCTCGCCTTCTTTAGTAGGTGTACCTGACTCTCCTCACCTTCTTTAGTAGGTGTACCTGATTCTCCTCGCCTTCTTTAGTAGGTTTACCTGACTCTCCTCGCCTTCTTTAGTAGGTGTACCTGATTCTCCTCACCTTCTTTAGTAGGTTTACCTGACTCTCCTCACCTTCTTTAGTAGGTTTACTTGCCTCTCCTCGCCTTCTTTAGTAGGTGTACCTGATTCTCCTCGCCTTCTTTAGTAGGTTTACCTGACTCTCCTCACCTTTTTTAGTAGGTGTACCTGACTCTCCTCACCTTCTTTACAAGGTTTACCTGACTCTCCTCACCTTCTGTAGTAAGTTTACCTGACTCTCCCTACCTTCTTTAGTAGGTGTACCTGACTCTCCTCACCTTCTTTAGTAGGTGTACCTGACTCTCCTCACCTTCTTTAGTAAGTTTACCTGACTCTCCTCACCTTCTTTAGTAGGTGTACCTGACTCTCCTCACCTTCTTTAGTAGGTTTACCTGACTCTCCTCACCTTCTTTAGTAGGTTTACCTGACTCTCCTCACCTTCTTTAGTAGGTGTACCTGACTCTCCTCACCTTCTTTAGTAGGTGTACCTGACTCTCCTCACCTTCTTTAGTAAGTTTACCTGACTCTCCTCACCTTCTTTAGTAGGTTTACCTGACTCTCCTCACCTTCTTTAGTAGGTGTACCTGACTCTCCTCACCTTCTTTAGTAGGTGTACCTGACTCTCCTCACCTTCTTTAGTAGGTTTACCTGACTCTCCTCACCTTCTTTAGTAGGTGTACCTGACTCTCCTCACCTTCTTTAGTAAGTTTACCTGACTCTCCTCACCTTCTTTAGTAGGTTTACCTGACTCTCCTCACCTTCTTTAGTAGGTGTACCTGACTCTCCTCACCTTCTTTAGTAGGTGTACCTGACTCTCCTCACCTTCTTTAGTAGGTTTACCTGACTCTCCTCACCTTCTTTAGTAGGTGTACCTGACTCTCCTCACCTTCTTTAGTAGGTGTACCTGACTCTCCTCACCTTCTTTAGTAGGTGTACCTGACTCTCCTCACCTTCTTTAGTAGGTGTACCTGACTCTCCTCACCTTCTTTAGTAGGTGTACCTGACTCTCCTCACCTTCTTTAGTAGGTGTACCTGACTCTCCTCACCTTCTTTAGTAGGTGTACCTGACTCTCCTCACCTTCTTTAGTAGGTTTACCTGACTCTCCTCACCTTCTTTAGTAGGTTTACCTGACTCTTCTCACCTTCTTTAGTAGGTGTACCTGACTCTCCTCACCTTCTTTAGTAGGTTTACCTGACTCTCTTCGCCTACTTTAGTAGGTTTACCTGACACTCCTCGCCTTCTTTAGTAGGTGTACCTGACTCTCCTCAACTTCTTTAGTAAGTTTACCTGACTTTCCCTACCTTCTTTAGTAGGTGTACCTGACTCTCCTCACCTTCTTTAGTAGGTGTACCTGACTCTCCTCACCTTCTTTAGTAGGTTTACCTGACTCTCCTCGCCTTCTTTAGTAGGTGTACTTGACTCTCCTCACCTTCTTTAGTAGGTGTACCTGACTCTCCTCACCTTCTTTAGTAGGTTTACCTGACTCTCCTCGCCTTCTTTAGTAGGTTTACCTGACTCTCCTCGCCTTCTTTAGTAGGTGTACCTGATTCTCCTCGCCTTCTTTAGTAGGTGTACCTGACTCTCCTCACCTTCTTTAGTAGGTGTACCTGATTCTCCTCGCCTTCTTTAGTAGGTTTACCTGACTCTCCTCGCCTTCTTTAGTAGGTGTACCTGATTCTCCTCACCTTCTTTAGTAGGTTTACCTGACTCTCCTCACCTTCTTTAGTAGGTGTACCTGACTCTCCTCACCTTCTTTACAAGGTTTACCTGACTCTCCTCACCTTCTTTAGTAGGTGTACCTGACTCTCCTCACCTTCTTTAGTAGGTTTACCTGACTCTCCTCACCTTCTTTAGTAGGTGTACCTGACTCTCCTCACCTTCTTTACAAGGTTTACCTGACTCTCCTCACCTTCTTTAGTAGGTGTACCTGACTCTCCTCACCTTCTTTAGTAGGTTTACCTGACTCTCCTCGCCTTCTTTAGTAGGTGTACCTGATTCTCCTCACCTTCTTTAGTAGGTGTACCTGATTCTCCTCGCCTTCTTTAGTAGGTTTACCTGACTCTCCTCACCTTCTTTAGTAGGTGTACCTGATTCTCCTCGCCTTCTTTAGTAGGTGTACCTGATTCTCCTCGCCTTCTTTAGTAGGTGTACCTGACTCTCCTCACCTTCTTTAGTAGGTGTACCTGATTCTCCTCGCCTTCTTTAGTAGGTTTACCTGACTCTCCTCGCCTTCTTTAGTAGGTGTACCTGATTCTCCTCACTTTCTTTAGTAGGTTTACCTGACTCTCCTCACCTTCTTTAGTAGGTGTACCTGACTCTCCTCACCTTCTTTACAAGGTTTACCTGACTCTCCTCACCTTCTTTAGTAGGTGTACCTGACTCTCCTCACCTTCTTTACAGGGTTTACCTGACTCTCCTCACCTTCTTTAGTAGGTGTACCTGACTCTCCTCACCTTCTTTAGTAGGTTTACCTGACTCTCCTCACCTTCTTTAGTAGGTGTACCTGACTCTCCTCACCTTCTTTACAAGGTTTACCTGACTCTCCTCACCTTCTTTAGTAGGTGTACCTGACTCTCCTCACCTTCTTTAGTAGGTTTACTTGACTCTCCTCACCTTCTTTAGTAGGTTTACTTGACTCTCCTCACTTTCTTTAGTAGGTGTACCTGACTCTCCTCACCTTCTTTAGTAGGTTTACCTGACTCTCCTCACCTTCTTTAGTAGGTGTACCTGACTCTCCTCACCTTCTTTAGTAGGTTTACCTGACTCTCCTCGCCTACTTTAGTAGGTGTACCTGACTCTCCTCACCTTCTTTAGTAGGTGTACCTGACTCTCCTCACCTTCTGTAGTAAGTTTACCTGACTCTCCCTACCTTCTTTAGTAGGTGTACCTGACTCTCCTCACCTTCTTTAGTAGGTGTACCTGACTCTCCTCACCTTCTTTAGTAAGTTTACCTGACTCTCCTCACCTTCTTTAGTAGGTGTACCTGACTCTCCTCACCTTCTTTAGTAGGTTTACCTGACTCTCCTCACCTTCTTTAGTAGGTTTACCTGACTCTCCTCACCTTCTTTAGTAGGTGTACCTGACTCTCCTCACCTTTTTTAGTAGGTGTACCTGTATCTCCTCACCTTCTTTAGTAAGTTTACCTGACTCTCCTCACCTTCTTTAGTAGGTTTACCTGACTCTCCTCACCTTCTTTAGTAGGTGTACCTGACTCTCCTCACCTTCTTTAGTAGGTGTACCTGACTCTCCTCACCTTCTTTAGTAGGTTTACCTGACTCTCCTCACCTTCTTTAGTAGGTGTACCTGACTCTCCTCACCTTCTTTAGTAAGTTTACCTGACTCTCCTCACCTTCTTTAGTAGGTTTACCTGACTCTCCTCACCTTCTTTAGTAGGTGTACCTGACTCTCCTCACCTTCTTTAGTAGGTGTACCTGACTCTCCTCACCTTCTTTAGTAGGTTTACCTGACTCTCCTCACCTTCTTTAGTAGGTGTACCTGACTCTCCTCACCTTCTTTAGTAGGTGTACCTGACTCTCCTCACCTTCTTTAGTAGGTGTACCTGACTCTCCTCACCTTCTTTAGTAGGTGTACCTGACTCTCCTCACCTTCTTTAGTAGGTGTACCTGACTCTCCTCACCTTCTTTAGTAGGTGTACCTGACTCTCCTCACCTTCTTTAGTAGGTGTACCTGACTCTCCTCACCTTCTTTAGTAGGTTTACCTGACTCTCCTCACCTTCTTTAGTAGGTTTACCTGACTCTTCTCACCTTCTTTAGTAGGTGTACCTGACTCTCCTCACCTTCTTTAGTAGGTTTACCTGACTCTCTTCGCCTACTTTAGTAGGTTTACCTGACACTCCTCGCCTTCTTTAGTAGGTGTACCTGACTCTCCTCAACTTCTTTAGTAAGTTTACCTGACTTTCCCTACCTTCTTTAGTAGGTGTACCTGACTCTCCTCACCTTCTTTAGTAGGTGTACCTGACTCTCCTCACCTTCTTTAGTAGGTTTACCTGACTCTCCTCGCCTTCTTTAGTAGGTGTACTTGACTCTCCTCACCTTCTTTAGTAGGTGTACCTGACTCTCCTCACCTTCTTTAGTAGGTTTACCTGACTCTCCTCGCCTTCTTTAGTAGGTTTACCTGACTCTCCTCGCCTTCTTTAGTAGGTGTACCTGATTCTCCTCGCCTTCTTTAGTAGGTGTACCTGACTCTCCTCACCTTCTTTAGTAGGTGTACCTGATTCTCCTCGCCTTCTTTAGTAGGTTTACCTGACTCTCCTCGCCTTCTTTAGTAGGTGTACCTGATTCTCCTCACCTTCTTTAGTAGGTTTACCTGACTCTCCTCACCTTCTTTAGTAGGTGTACCTGACTCTCCTCACCTTCTTTACAAGGTTTACCTGACTCTCCTCACCTTCTTTAGTAGGTGTACCTGACTCTCCTCACCTTCTTTAGTAGGTTTACCTGACTCTCCTCACCTTCTTTAGTAGGTGTACCTGACTCTCCTCACCTTCTTTACAAGGTTTACCTGACTCTCCTCACCTTCTTTAGTAGGTGTACCTGACTCTCCTCACCTTCTTTAGTAGGTTTACCTGACTCTCCTCGCCTTCTTTAGTAGGTGTACCTGATTCTCCTCACCTTCTTTAGTAGGTGTACCTGATTCTCCTCGCCTTCTTTAGTAGGTTTACCTGACTCTCCTCACCTTCTTTAGTAGGTGTACCTGATTCTCCTCGCCTTCTTTAGTAGGTGTACCTGATTCTCCTCGCCTTCTTTAGTAGGTGTACCTGACTCTCCTCACCTTCTTTAGTAGGTGTACCTGATTCTCCTCGCCTTCTTTAGTAGGTTTACCTGACTCTCCTCGCCTTCTTTAGTAGGTGTACCTGATTCTCCTCACTTTCTTTAGTAGGTTTACCTGACTCTCCTCACCTTCTTTAGTAGGTGTACCTGACTCTCCTCACCTTCTTTACAAGGTTTACCTGACTCTCCTCACCTTCTTTAGTAGGTGTACCTGACTCTCCTCACCTTCTTTACAGGGTTTACCTGACTCTCCTCACCTTCTTTAGTAGGTGTACCTGACTCTCCTCACCTTCTTTAGTAGGTTTACCTGACTCTCCTCACCTTCTTTAGTAGGTGTACCTGACTCTCCTCACCTTCTTTACAAGGTTTACCTGACTCTCCTCACCTTCTTTAGTAGGTGTACCTGACTCTCCTCACCTTCTTTAGTAGGTTTACTTGACTCTCCTCACCTTCTTTAGTAGGTTTACTTGACTCTCCTCACCTTCTTTAGTAGGTGTACCTGACTCTCCTCACCTTCTTTAGTAGGTTTACCTGACTCTCCTCGCCTTCTTTAGTAGGTGTACCTGATTCTCCTCACCTTCTTTAGTAGGTGTACCTGATTCTCCTCGCCTTCTTTAGTAGGTGTACCTGACTCTCCTCACCTTCTTTAGTAGGTGTACCTGATTCTCCTCGCCTTCTTTAGTAGGTTTACCTGACTCTCCTCGCCTTCTTTAGTAGGTGTACCTGATTCTCCTCACCTTCTTTAGTAGGTTTACCTGACTCTCCTCACCTTCTTTAGTAGGTTTACTTGCCTCTCCTCGCCTTCTTTAGTAGGTGTACCTGATTCTCCTCGCCTTCTTTAGTAGGTTTACCTGACTCTCCTCACCTTCTTTAGTAGGTGTACCTGACTCTCCTCACCTTCTTTACAAGGTTTACCTGACTCTCCTCACCTTCTTTAGTAGGTTTACCTGACTCTCCTCACCTTCTTTAGTAGGTGTACCTGACTCTCCTCACCTTCTTTAGTAGGTGTACCTGATTCTCCTCGCCTTCTTTAGTACGTGTACCTGACTCTCCTCACCTTCTTTAGTAGGTTTACCTGACTCTCCTCACCTTCTTTAGTAGGTGTACCTGATTCTCCTCGCCTTCTTTAGTAGGTGTACCTGACTCTCCTCACCTTCTTTAGTAGGTGCACCTGATTCTCCTCGCCTTCTTTAGTAGGTTTACCTGACTCTCCTCGCCTTCTTTAGTAGGTTTACCTGACTCTCCTCGCCTTCTTTAGTAGGTTTACCTGACTCCCCTCGCCTTCTTTAGTAGGTTTACCTGACTCTCCTCGCCTTCTTTAGTAGGTTTACCTGACTCTCCTCGCCTTCTTTACAAGGTTTACCTGACTCTCCTCACCTTCTTTAGTAGGTTTACCTGACTCTCCTCACCTTCTTTAGTAGGTGTACCTGATTCTCCTCGCCTTCTTTAGTAGGTGTACCTGACTCTCCTCACCTTCTTTAGTAGGTGTACCTGATTCTCCTCGCCTTCTTTAGTAGGTTTACCTGACTCTCCTCGCCTTCTTTAGTAAGTGTACCTGATTCTCCTCACCTTCTTTAGTAGGTTTACCTGACTCTCCTCACCTTCTTTAGTAGGTTTACCTGACTCTCCTCGCCTTCTTTAGTAGGTGTACCTGATTCTCCTCGCCTTCTTTAGTAGGTTTACCTGACTCTCCTCACCTTCTTTAGTAGGTGTACCTGACTCTCCTCACCTTCTTTACAAGGTTTACCTGACTCTCCTCACCTTCTTTAGTAGGTTTACCTGACTCTCCTCACCTTCTTTAGTAGGTGTACCTGACTCTCCTCACCTTCTTTACAAGGTTTACCTGACTCTCCTCACCTTCTTTAGTAGGTGTACCTTACTCTCCTCACCTTCTTTAGTAGGTGTACCTGACTCTCCTCACCTTCTTTAGTAGGTGTACCTGACTCTCCTCACCTTCTTTAGTAGGTTTACCTGACTCTCCTCACCTTCTTTAGTAGGTGTACCTGACTCTCCTCACCTTCTTTAGTAGGTTTACCTGACTCTCCTCACCTTCTTTAGTAGGTTTACCTGACTCTCCTCACCTTCTTTAGTAGGTGTACCTGACTCTCCTCACCTTCTTTACAAGGTTTACCTGACTCTCCTCACCTTCTTTAGTAGGTTTACCTGACTCTCCTCACCTTCTTTAGTAGGTTTACCTGACTCTCCTCACCTTCTTTACAAGGTTTACCTGACTCTCCTCACCTTCTTTAGTAGGTGTACCTGACTCTCCTCACCTTCTTTAGTAGGTGTACCTGACTCTCCTCACCTTCTTTAGTAGGTGTACCTGATTCTCCTCACCTTCTTTACTAGGTTTACATGACTCTCCTCACCTTCTTTAGTAGGTTTACATGACTCTCCTCACCTTCTTTAGTAGGTGTACCTGACTCTCCTCACCTTCTTTAGTAGGTTTACCTGACTCTCCTCACCTTCTTTAGTAGGTGTACCTGACTCTCCTCACCTTCTTTAGTAGGTTTACCTGACTCTCCTCACCTTCTTTAGTAGGTGTACCTGACTCTCCTCACCTTCTTTACAAGGTTTACCTGACTCTCCTCACCTTCTTTAGTAGGTGTACCTGACTCTCCTCACCTTCTTTAGTAGGTTTACCTGACTCTCCTCACCTTCTTTAGTAGGTTTACCTGACTCTCCTCACCTTCTTTAGTAGGTGTACCTGACTCTCCTCACCTTCTTTACAAGGTTTACCTGACTCTCCTCACCTTCTTTAGTAGGTGTACCTGACTCTCCTCACCTTCTTTAGTAGGTGTACCTGACTCTCCTCACCTTCTTTAGTAGGTTTACCTGACTCTCCTCACCTTCTTTACAAGGTTTACCTGACTCTCCTCACCTTCTTTAGTAGGTGTACCTGACTCTCCTCACCTTCTTTAGTAGGTGTACCTGACTCTCCTCACCTTCTTTAGTAGGTTTACCTGACTCTCCTCACCTTCTTTACAAGGTTTACCTGACTCTCCTCACCTTCTTTAGTAGGTGTACCTGACTCTCCTCACCTTCTTTAGTAGGTTTACCTGACTCTCCTCACCTTCTTTAGTAGGTTTACCTGACTCTCCTCACCTTCTTTAGTAGGTGTACCTGACTCTCCTCACCTTCTTTACAAGGTTTACCTGACTCTCCTCACCTTCTTTAGTAGGTGTACCTGACTCTCCTCACCTTCTTTAGTAGGTGTACCTGACTCTCCTCACCTTCTTTAGTAGGTTTACCTGACTCTCCTCACCTTCTTTAGTAGGTTTACCTGACTCTCCTCACCTTCTTTAGTAGGTGTACCTGACTCTCCTCACCTTCTTTACAAGGTTTACCTGACTCTCCTCACCTTCTTTAGTAGGTGTACCTGACTCTCCTCACCTTCTTTAGTAGGTTTACCTGACTCTCCTCACCTTCTTTAGTAGGTTTACCTGACTCTCCTCACCTTCTTTACAAGGTTTACCTGACTCTCCTCACCTTCTTTAGTAGGTGTACCTGACTCTCCTCACCTTCTTTACAAGGTTTACCTGACTCTCCTCACCTTCTTTAGTAGGTTTACCTGACTCTCCTCACCTTCTTTAGTAGGTTTACCTGACTCTCCTCACCTTCTTTACAAGGTTTACCTGACTCTCCTCACCTTCTTTAGTAGGTGTACCTGACTCTCCTCACCTTCTTTACAAGGTTTACCTGACTCTCATCACCTTCTTTAGTAGGTGTACCTGACTCTCCTCACCTTCTTTAGTAGGTGTACCTGACTCTCCTCACCTTCTTTAGTAGGTTTACCTGACTCTCCTCACCTTCTTTAGTAGGTTTACCTGACTCTCCTCACCTTCTTTAGTAGGTTTACCTGACTCTCCTCACCTTCTTTACAAGGTTTACCTGACTCTCCTCACCTTCTTTAGTAGGTGTACCTGACTCTCCTCACCTTCTTTACAAGGTTTACTTGACTCTCCTCACCTTCTTTAGTAGGTTTACCTGACTCTCCTCACCTTCTTTACAAGGTTTACCTAACTCTCCTCACCTTCTTTAGTAGGTGTACCTGACTCTCCTCACCTTCTTTAGTAGGTTTACCTGACTCTCCTCACCTTCTTTAGTAGGTGTACCTGACTCTCCTCACCTTCTTTAGTAGGTTTACCTGACTCTCCTCGCCTTCTTTAGTAGGTGTACCTGATTCTCCTCACCTTCTTTAGTAGGTGTACCTGATTCTCCTCGCCTTCTTTAGTAGGTGTACCTGACTCTCCTCACCTTCTTTAGTAGGTGTACCTGATTCTCCTCGCCTTCTTTAGTAGGTTTACCTGACTCTCCTCGCCTTCTTTAGTAGGTGTACCTGATTCTCCTCACCTTCTTTAGTAGGTTTACCTGACTCTCCTCACCTTCTTTAGTAGGTGTACCTGACTCTCCTCACCTTCTTTACAAGGTTTACCTGACTCTCCTCACCTTCTTTAGTAGGTGTACCTGACTCTCCTCACCTTCTTTAGTAGGTTTACCTGACTCTCCTCACCTTCTTTAGTAGGTGTACCTGACTCTCCTCACCTTCTTTACAAGGTTTACCTGACTCTCCTCACCTTCTTTAGTAGGTGTACCTTACTCTCCTCACCTTCTTTAGTAGGTGTACCTGACTCTCCTCACCTTCTTTAGTAGGTGTACCTGACTCTCCTTACCTTCTTTAGTAGGTGTACATGACTCTCCTCACCTTCTTTAGTAGGTTTACCTGACTCTCCTCACCTTCTTTAGTAGGTGTACCTTACTCTCCTCACCTTCTTTAGTAGGTGTACCTGACTCTCCTCACCTTCTTTAGTAGGTTTACCTGACTCTCCTCACCTTCTTTACAAGGTTTACCTGACTCTCCTCACCTTCTTTAGTAGGTGTACCTGACTCTCCTCACCTTCTTTAGTAGGTGTACCTGACTCTCCTCACCTTCTTTAGTAGGTTTACCTGACTCTCCTCACCTTCTTTAGTAGGTGTACCTGACTCTCCTCACCTTCTTTAGTAGGTTTACCTGACTCTCCTCACCTTCTTTAGTAGGTTTACCTGACTCTCCTCACCTTCTTTAGTAGGTGTACCTGACTCTTCTCACCTTCTTTAGTAGGTGTACCTGACTCTCCTCACCTTCTTTAGTAGGTTTACCTGACTCTCCTCACCTTCTTTAGTAGGTGTACCTGACTCTCCTCACCTTCTTTAGTAGGTGTACCTTACTCTCCTCACCTTCTTTACAAGGTTTACCTGACTCTCCTCACCTTCTTTAGTAGGTGTACCTGACTCTCCTCACCTTCTTTAGTAGGTTTACCTGACTCTCCTCACCTTCTTTAGTAGGTGTACCTGACTCTCCTCACCTTCTTTACAAGGTTTACCTGACTCTCCTCACCTTCTTTAGTAGGTG
Source organism: Euprymna scolopes (assembly GCF_053919585.1). Lineage (NCBI taxonomy): Eukaryota > Metazoa > Mollusca > Cephalopoda > Sepiida > Sepiolidae > Euprymna > Euprymna scolopes. The sequence continues at coordinate 40,912,782 of NC_136524.1, read as the reverse complement.
TACCTTACTCTCCTCACCTTCTTTAGTAGGTTTACCTGACTCTCCTCACCTTCTTTAGTAGGTGTACCTGACTCTCCTCACCTTCTTTAGTAGGTGTACATGACTCTCCTCACCTTCTTTAGTAGGTTTACCTGACTCTCCTCACCTTCTTTAGTAGGTGTACCTGACTCTCCTCACCTTCTTTAGTAGGTGTACCTGACTCTCCTCACCTTCTTTAGTAGGTTTACCTGACTCTCCTCACCTTCTTTAGTAGGTGTACCTGACTCTCCTCACCTTCTTTAGTAGGTTTACCTGACTCTCCTCACCTTCTTTAGTAGGTTTACCTGACTCTCCTCACCTTCTTTAGTAGGTGTACCTGACTCTCCTCACCTTCTTTAGTAGGTGTACCTGACTCTCCTCACCTTCTTTAGTAGGTTTACCTGACTCTCCTCACCTTCTTTAGTAGGTGTACCTGACTCTCCTCACCTTCTTTAGTAGGTGTACCTGACTCTCCTCACCTTCTTTAGTAGGTGTACCTGACTCTCCTCACCTTCTTTAGTAGGTGTACCTGACTCTCCTCACCTTCTTTAGTAAGTTTACCTGACTCTCCTCACCTTCTTTAGTAGGTTTACCTGACTCTCCTCACCTTCTTTAGTAGGTGTACCTGACTCTCCTCACCTTCTTTAGTAGGTGTACCTGACTCTCCTCACCTTCTTTAGTAGGTTTACCTGACTCTCCTCACCTTCTTTAGTAGGTGTACCTGACTCTCCTCACCTTCTTTAGTAGGTGTACCTGACTCTCCTCACCTTCTTTAGTAGGTGTACCTGACTCTCCTCACCTTCTTTAGTAGGTGTACCTGACTCTCCTCACCTTCTTTAGTAAGTTTACCTGACTCTCCTCACCTTCTTTAGTAGGTTTACCTGACTCTCCTCACCTTCTTTAGTAGGTTTACCTGACTCTCCTCACCTTCTTTAGTAGGTTTACCTGACTCTCCTCACCTTCTTTAGTAGGTGTACCTGACTCTCCTCACCTTCTTTAGTAGGTGTACCTGACTCTCCTCACCTTCTTTAGTAGGTGTACCTGACTCTCCTCACCTTCTTTAGTAGGTGTACCTGACTCTCCTCACCTTCTTTAGTAGGTTTACCTGACTCTCCTCACCTTCTTTAGTAGGTGTACCTGACTCTCCTCACCTTCTTCACAAGGTTTACCTGACTCTCCTCGCCTTCTTTAGTAGGTGTACCTGACTCTCCTCACCTTCTTTAGTAGGTGTACCTGACTCTCCTCACCTTCTTTAGTAGGTGTACCTGACTCTCCTCACCTTCTTTAGTAGGTGTACCTGACTCTCCTCACCTTCTTTAGTAGGTGTACCTGACTCTCCTCACCTTCTTTAGTAGGTTTACCTGACTCTCCTCACCTTCTTTAGTAGGTGTACCTGACTCTCCTCACCTTCTTCACAAGGTTTACCTGACTCTCCTCGCCTTCTTTAGTAGGTGTACCTGACTCTCCTCACCTTCTTTAGTAGGTGTACCTGACTCTCCTCACCTTCTTTAGTAGGTGTACCTGACTCTCCTCACCTTCTTTAGTAAGTTTACCTGACTCTCCTCACCTTCTTTAGTAGGTTTACCTGACTCTCCTCACCTTCTTTAGTAGGTGTACCTGACTCTCCTCACCTTCTTTAGTAGGTGTACCTGACTCTCCTCACCTTCTTTAGTAGGTTTACCTGACTCTCCTCACCTTCTTTAGTAGGTGTACCTGACTCTCCTCACCTTCTTTAGTAGGTGTACCTGACTCTCCTCACCTTCTTTAGTAGGTGTACCTGACTCTCCTCACCTTCTTTAGTAGGTGTACCTGACTCTCCTCACCTTTTTTAGTAAGTTTACCTGACTCTCCTCACCTTCTTTAGTAGGTTTACCTGACTCTCCTCACCTTCTTCACAAGGTTTACCTGACTCTCCTCGCCTTCTTTAGTAGGTGTACCTGACTCTCCTCACCTTCTTTAGTAGGTGTACCTGACTCTCCTCACCTTCTTTAGTAGGTTTACCTGACTCTCCTCACCTTCTTTAGTAGGTGTACCTGACTCTCCTCACCTTCTTCACAAGGTTTACCTGACTCTCCTCGCCTTCTTTAGTAGGTGTACCTGACTCTCCTCACCTTCTTTAGTAGGTGTACCTGACTCTCCTCACCTTCTTTAGTAGGTGTACCTGACTCTCCTCACCTTCTTTAGTAAGTTTACCTGACTCTCCTCGCCTTCTTTAGTAGGTGTACCTGACTCTCCTCACCTTCTTTAGTAGGTGTACCTGACTCTCCTCACCTTCTTTAGTAGGTTTACCTGACTCTCCTCGCCTTCTTTAGTAGGTTTACCTGACTCTCCTCGCCTTCTTTAGTAGGTGTACCTGACTCTCCTCGCCTTCTTTAGTAGGTGTACCTGACTCTCCTCACCTTCTTTAGTAGGTTTACCTGACTCTCCTCACCTTCTTTAGTAGGTGTACCTGACTCTCCTCACCTTCTTTAGTAGGTGTACCTGACTCTCCTCACCTTCTTTAGTAGGTGTACCTGACTCTCCTCACCTTCTTTAGTAGGTGTACCTGACTCTCCTCACCTTCTTTAGTAGGTGTACCTGACTCTCCTCACCTTCTTTAGTAGGTGTACCTGACTCTCCTCACCTTCTTTAGTAGGTGTACCTGACTCTCCTCACCTTCTTTTGTAGGTTTACCTGACTCTCCTCGCCTTCTGTAGTAGGTGTACCTGACTCTCCTCACCTTCTTTAGTAGGTGTACCTGACTCTCCTCACCTTCTTTAGTAGGTTTACCTGACTCTCCTCACCTTCTTTAGTAGGTGTACCTGACTCTCCTCACCTTCTTTACAAGGTTTACCTGACTCTCCTCACCTTCTTTAGTAGGGTTACCTGACTCTCCTCACCTTCTTTAGTAGGTTTACCTGACTCTCCTTACCTTCTTTAGTAGGTGTACCTGACTCTCCTCACCTTCTTTAGTAGGTGTACCTGACTCTCCTCACCTTCTTTACAAGGTTTACCTGACTCTCCTCACCTTCTTTAGTAGGTGTACCTGACTCTCCTCACCTTCTTTAGTAGGTGTACCTGACTCTCCTCACCTTCTTTAGTAGGTGTACATGACTCTCCTCACCTTCTTTAGTAGGTTTACCTGACTCTCCTTACCTTCTTTAGTAGGTGTACCTGACTCTCCTCACCTTCTTTAGTAGGTGTACCTGACTCTCCTCACCTTCTTTACAAGGTTTACCTGACTCTCCTCACCTTCTTTAGTAGGTGTACCTGACTCTCCTCACCTTCTTTAGTAGGTGTACCTGACTCTCCTCACCTTCTTTAGTAGGTGTACATGACTCTCCTCACCTTCTTTAGTAGGTTTACCTGACTCTCCCCGCTTTCTTTAGTAAGTTTACCTGACTCTCCTCACTTTCATATTGATTTTTTTTGTTCTGTTCTTTTCATGTGAAAGCCAAACATGAGGTTTAAAAATATAACCGCGTTTATACAATCCATTTTCCACGCTTGGTTTTGAAATCTTGAGAATTCATGCGATTTGTTTGGTTGTCAGTCTTGTTACACTACTGCTTTTATTTTTTATTTATTTTTTTTTTTTTTTTGCTGTCGATGATCCTTTTCCAGCCAGAACGAAGAATACTTCTTATTGAAATATTTTCTTTTAGGAATCGAGCAAACCATTTTTGATAAATCCAATGTGTGACAGCATTCTTCTTCCCCATGTGCATGGCAAATATATGTACAGGTTTCTAAAGTCCTTTTGTGGATTATTCTTTAGTAAAAAAAGCACCAGATGTTAGTTAGATCTATCAAGGTTTAAAATACAAGCAACACTGTAAGAACTCCTCTGCTAGGAGACTTATTACACACTAGCGTCAACATACTCGCTACATCAAGTACAGAATTTGAAGGAATATAAAATGATCTCTAGTAACCGGGAAGATGACATTCAAAAGCAAACATACTTTTTAGCTAAAGCTATCTCTCTCTCCCTCTATATATATATATATATATATATATATATATATATATCCATATCTATCTATCCATCCATCCATATATATATATATATATATATATATATATATATATATATATATGCAGGGTGTCGATAAAGTCCGTGTGCGACTTAAAATATTTATAATTTTATTTGTGATTGCAATAGAAATTACATGTAAAAAAGATTTGATTTTACAACAATTCATTTTAAAAATTGCACACGGACTTTATGGACACCCTGTATATATATATATATATATATATATATATATATATATATATATATATATGGACTCGCGTTTCGATTTTGACATATGAGCTTCTACCACAAGAACTAAGTTGTTCAGAAATCCACACAGATGATTTGTTTATAATGGTAAATGTTCTGTGTAGAACTAACCACACTTATTGTTATTACTGCTAATCTTTGTCGGTGCAGAAGACTGTCACAGAACAGAATATACAGAAGACCGCAAGCTTTTGCATATATATATGTGTGTGTGTGTGTATATATATATATATGTGTGTGTGTGTGTGTGTGTGTGTGTGTGTGTGTGTGTGTGTGTGTGTGTGTGTGTGTGTGTGTGTGTGTGTGTGTAAAGCACGCTGGTTATATTTGTGTATGTTTGTGGATGTGTGTTCCTTTGTGAGTTATTCCTTATAGATTCCGAGGAGCTGGGGCGATGTTTCTGAATTTTTACACAAATGTACTTTATGTATCTGGAAGTGTTCTTAGATAGGCTTTATATCGGAATACTTCTGATAAGTATCAATGATTGAAAAAAATCCGATTAAAGAAGGCATAGTCCGATTTTGACCAAAGTCAACACTCTTATACAAACTAACAACACAAATGCATTTCAGAAGTTTTATCATCGCATAAGCAGAAGGGTTCGACGTATCGAATCGACAGTAAGCTCGTTTGAAATAAATGTTTTTTTTTTGTTTAGAACAGCATGATACTTCACTTTTGTTATTTAAAACTTTAATTCAAGCCATTGTATAAAATAATTTTATAAACAATAATAAGTCCTCTACAGTGTCATGTAGACTATAGTGTATTCAGAACTAAGTCACAGCAAGGAAGCATGTTAAGCTTTTTTCCAGGTGTTCCGAGGATGATCCCTGATTAAAGCAGGGCAACATCGGGTCTGTCTGCTAGTTTATATATATATATATATATATATATATATATATATATATATATATATATATATATATTTAATTATTTTTACTATAATAATTAAATACCTACAGACACTAGTGTTTCATCCTTTCGGGAATCTTCAGTGCAGGGTGTCACGATTACTACCAGTTGAACGATTTGAACCCCGTATCACGAGACATCTCTGGCTCGATTAGCGGAGACGTAATCAATTCGGCTATCATTAACCGCTTGAAATAACGTTGAATTTTAAACATCTTAATTTTAAGTGTTCATTTACGCCAGACAGACAGTGATCTAATCGTTATACGATGATCTACGCATAAGAGCTAAATTGACCGACTTTTAATTCAACTGAAAGTGCTCAACGATAAGAAACGAATATAAATATATATATATATATATATATATATATATATATATATATATATATATATATATATATATATATATACAGGTATATAGATAGCTATATATATATATATATATATAGAGAGAGAGAGAGAGAGAGATAGATAGATAGATAGATAGATAGATAGATAGATAGATAGATAGATATAGATATATATACATATATATATATACCATTCCATTTTTAGGCATGTTTAAATAATATAGACAATTCCTGTTTACGTATTTTGGCTTGGGTTATTTCTAATTTTCTTTTTAGCTTCCTGCCTACTGGCAAGAACTGGTTGATGTTAATACCATAATCACTTTCTCCTCGGGTACTTTCAGATCCCTACGAATCCATTGTCAAAAATATTTAGATAGCCTCCAGAATAACACCATGCCTAATCCATTTTTATACCTTATTTGGTATCAATTCATTACTAATTATGATTGTAACCTCTGATGGCACAAGAACCAGCAATCCTGAGATGCGGCCATTAAATCGATCTACAGAACAAAGACATCTGTAAAATTATATTTTTACGAATGCATGATAGATCAATGAAAGTGGTATTGTCAACTTAAGCGTCACAGACCAACTTAGGCGTCAGAGACGAACGAAAGTGGTATTCTTTACTTTGACGTCACAGACCAACGAAAGTGGTATTTCTAATTTAGTCGTCACAGACAA
>NC_136524.1:40891537-40904037 GCF_053919585.1 Euprymna scolopes | reverse complement strand
TGAATTAAACGATTTAATACAAATCCAAAACCTACCGAAGATGTTCCAGTTTTATTCAAAATATGCATGAAAGGGTTTTCAATATCTTCAAATAAACGATTTAATAAAAATCCGAAACGTAACCAAGATGTTCCAGTTTTGTTAAGATTATGCATGACATTATTTCAATATATTTAAATAAGCGATTTAACAAAAATTAAAAACCTTCCAGTTTTGTTCAGAATGTGCATTAAATTATTTCCAATATCTTGAAATAAACGATTTAATAAAAATCCGAAACCTAACCAAGATGTTCCAGTTTTATTCAAAATATGCATGAAAGGATTTTCAATATCTTAAATAAACGATTTAATACAAATACAAACCCTGCCTAAGATGTACCAGTTTTGTTCAATATACGTATGAAATGATTTTCAATACCTCCCAATAAACGATTTAATACAAATCCAAAACCTACCGAAGATGTTCCAGTTTTGTTCAGAAAAAGCATTACATTATTTTCAATATCTTTAAAGAAATGATTTAATACAAATGCAAAAACTACCCAAGATGTTCCAGTTTTGTTCAAAATATGCATGATAGCATTTTCAATATCTTCACATAAATGATATAATACAAATCGAAAACCTACCGAAGATGTTCCAGTTTTATCCAAAATATGCATTAAAGGATTTTCAATATCTTCACATAAATGATTTAATATAAATCCAAAACCTACCCAAGATGTTCCCGTTTTTTTCAAAATACGCATTAAAGGATTTTCAGTATCTTTAAATAAACGATTTAATACAACTCCAAAACCTAACCAAGATGTTCCAGTTTTGTTCAAAATATGCATTAAAGGATTTTCAATATCTTTAAATAAACGTTTTAATACAAATCCAAAAACTACCCAAGATGTTCCTGTTTTGTTCAAAATATGCATTAAAGGATTTTCAATATCTTTAAATAAACGATTTAATACAAATCCAAAACCTACCGAAGATGTTCCAGTTTTGTTCAGAACAAGCATTAAATTATTTTCAATATATTTAAATAAACGATTTACTACAAATCCAAAAACTACCCAAGATATTCCAGTTTTGTTCAAAATATGCATGTAAGGATTTTCAATATCTTCAAATAAACGATTTAATAGAAATCTAAAATCTACCCAAACTGTTCCCGTTTAGGTAGATTTTAAAATAAACGATTTAATACAAATCCAAAACCTACCCAAGATGTTCCAGTTTAGTTAAAAGTATGCATGAACCGATTTTAAATATCTCTAAATAAACGATTTAAAACAAATCCAAAACCTACCCATTATGTTCCAGTTTTGTTAAAAAAATGCATCAAATGATTTTCAATATCTTTAGTAAACGATTTAATACAAATCCAAAACATACCCAGGATGTTCTAGTTTTGTTCAGAATATTCATGATACGATGTTCAATATTCTCAAATAAATAATTTAATACAAATCCAAAACCTACCCAGGATGTTCCAGTTTTGTTTAAAACATGCATGAAATGATTTTCAATATCTTCAAATAAATAATTTAATACAAATCGAAAATATAACCAGGATGTTCCAGTTTTGTTTAAAACATACATGAAATGATTTTCCATATCTTCAAATAAATAATTTAATACAAATCAAAAACGTACCCAGGATGTTCCAGTTTTGTTTAAAATATGCATGAAATCATTTTCAATATCTTCACATAAACGATTTAATACAAATCAAAAACGTACCGAAGATGTCCCAGTGCTGTTCAAAATATGTATGAAAGGATTTGTAATATCTTCCAAGAAACGAGTTAATACAAATCGAAAACCTACCCAGGATGTTCTAATTTTGTTCAAATTATGCTTGAAAGGATTTTAAATATCTTTAAATGAAGGATTTAATCCAAAACCTACCCAGGATGTTCTAGTTTTGTTCAAAATATGCATGAAATCATTTTTAATATCTTCAAATAAACGATTTAATACAAATCCACAACCTGCCAAGGATGTTCCAGTTTTTTTAAAAATATGCATGAAATGATTTTCAACAAGTTTAAATAAACGATTTTATACAAATCCAAAACCTATCAAAGATGTGCAGTTTTGTTCAAAATATGCATGGAAGGATTTTAAATATCTTCCAATAAACGATTTAATACAAATAATTCAATTCTCAACTAATAACTTGTAAATGTTCGTTGACCTCTTTTTTCTAAAATTTTTTGACGCCTTTAACGTTATCTTGTCTGGGTCATTTTAACCTTGGTTTTTCTATTTTAAAATTATTGCAAATACCTTTCAACTTTTTGTTCCTTCCTTCTTTTTCTATTTTCGTTCATTTTCTTTAAATCAATCTTGCCTCGACAGTCGAGCTGTATATTTGTTCCATTTCTTTTTTACGCACATTTTCTTTTTCATTTAATAATATATTGGACATTTCCCATTTCCTTGTACCTATTTGTGAATTATTCCACGGATTTTTGTCTTTTGGATTACTTTGGATCATCTTCCCATTACGCGGTTCCCTTGGATGTTACTTGTGCGAATGGAATTTTAACTAACTTAATATATATATATATATTTATATAAGAACAAGTACTCAATAAAATATGTAGAAACACTTTCGAAAAGACTTAAAAAACATTTAATTTTCAAAAGGAAACACTAAATAAATGGGTAGTCCTTAATCCTCGGAGTTTGGAAGAAATACTTTCCTATATATATATATATCCACGCAGACCGCCCGGCTTTGCCCGGCTTTGCCCGGTTTTGCCCGGTCCTAAAATTCGCTTAAACATGATATTTTAATTAATGCATATTTCATATTTATTATATTATATTGGACCCATTATATATTAATGATTTCAAAGGTTAAAAAAAGACTCATACCCCACCACCGAGAATTGGAACCAAAACGTTTAGCTTACGATTACCTTTGGCGTTAATGTCTGAGCTATGGAGACATGTTTGCTGCAATGCTAAAAATTAAAACATAAACCAACGTCTATTACGTTACGCATGCATATTCGTAATGCGCTCGTTCGGCCTTCACCTGAAAAATTCCATTTTTTTCTTTAATTTTCACATTTTTGCACAGATTTTCCCCGGCAAATACCTAAGTATTAAGTTTTGCATAGGTTCTAATACCGTATATATTAAGTTTCATATCTATAGAACAAAAACTGACAAAGAAGTTTGGTAGGCAATTTTTTTAAACAAATGTATATATGCATCCATAAATGCATATATAGAAAGAGGTTTATGTTTACTATAATCTTTTTCCTCAAGTATAAATCATGTAGCATATCTGCATGAATATAATTACACGTGATAGTTAACTAAAGATGGTCATTCCATAAGAAAACCTAAACAACCGATAGGGAATTAGTTAAAATGAATGTATAAAAGAATATGCAAATTAGCTAGATCTTTTGTAGATGAATAAATTCCACGACCCATATATAGCAAAGTTGTATTTTCTTTTTGATAGATAAAACAAAGCGTTTTTAAAATAAATATCAATACCCCAAAAAAAACTATATATATGTACACATATATATATATATATATATATATATATATATAGGTATATATATATATGTAGAGAGAGAGAGAGAAATGTGAAATCTTTTTATCATTTTTTCTTTTACCTCCTATTCCCTTTACCTCACCTTTTTTTAACCAAATAAGATCTTTGACTTAGCTGTGGTTTCATTAAATACTTTTACATGCAAAATCCGATCCCGCATTTTGCTAATTCCTGCCCTCTGATGAGAAGGAGAATATTTCGTCGAAACTACGCGGATTAAGGACTATCCACTTATCTTGTGTTTCCTTTTTAAGATTAAATATGCTTTTAACTCTTTTTCAAGATGTTTTTAAACATGTTTTATTAATCATTTGTTCATATATATATATGTATATATATATATATATATATATATATATATATATATATATAGTAAGTTATAAAATATATGTGGCAATTAAGCTACACAGAATATTCCACGTTTCCTTAAGCCTGATGAATCCTAGCGTGGATGAAACGCAGAATATTCTGTGTGGCTTAATTGTCATATATATTTTATAACCTACTACCTAGCTCTACCTACGTATTGAGCTCTTTTGAAGTAAATACTTAAAGTTTACACATAAATTTATACTTTCGTATATTAATTTATGTGATTAAGTAATCATATATATGCATATATATATATATACTAGTAAAAATTATATATATATATATATATATATATATATGTTAATTTTATTTTTATTTCGGACTATTATTCTCATCTTTATTAGTTGTTGTTTTTATTGGTTCACAACGTTTCGGCCAACTTCCTCTGACCTTCGTCAGGTGGTAACCGCGACGGATAGGAACTTCGAATCTCCTAACTGCATTCTCAGCCATCACTGCCATCCGTAGTTGTCGTCGTCTCACCACATTTTTGACCAATTACCTCTGGAACGCTTTGGGTGGGATTGAAACCGCTATCTTCATACAATGTTCATCTGGAACCGTAGAGATTCAACGTCTCTATCAACTGCGCCACGGGCCCCGAAGGGCGATCAAGGTTGGATTCTTTGATCTTATAAATCCACATTTATTTATTATCTGATCTTCCATAGTCGGGTCCGTACCGATTGGTATATATATATATATATATATATATTATTCCTTAATTGGAATTTTTTTTTTTTTTTTTTTGAGATGAGCATTTTTATGTTAATTTTATTTTTATTTCGGACTATTATTCTCATCTTTATTAGTTGTTGTTTGTTTGTTTTTATTGGTTCACAACGTTTCGGAAGATCAGATATATATATATATATATATATATATATATATATATATATATATATATATATATATATATATAATAAGTAAAGGGAAGGAGGAAAAAATCAGGAAGGAAAAGGGACAAAAACGGTCCAGCCGCTGATCACTTACTATGTGTGACTTTTAGAACGTTCCTTCATGTGTATTATACATGTATATATGTGTGTGCGTATGTATAGGCATATGTATGTATGTGCGTATTTGTTTGCCTCTACATGATTATGGTTGCATGTGTGTGCACATGCATACGTATGTTGGCGTACATCTGTATGTACGCATGCGTTTATTGTCATGTGTATGTGGGTGGAGAGGGCTCCCCTAGGCCGTGGTGAAGGCAACCTCTCTAGGAGAACCAAATCTTAGATTTAAAAAAAAATAACATAAAGCGGGAGACCAGTACCCGCATTAAGATCGTCTACTGTTTGACTTGTTGCTGGCTATCCTGCTCTTGCTTGTTGCTGGATGTCAGCATTTTGAACCGAGAGAGAGATTTAGCTGTCGTACAAAGCTAAAACTCTGTAACATCATCTGTGTATAGATACTCCCACACCCATGGACATGTTGTGACGCGTGTAGGCCTGAAATGCTGGAAGCATGTAATAATTGATCTGCCATCATTATATGTATATATGTATGTATAGGTGTGTGTATGTTCATGTACAGGTGTATGTATATGTGTGTATGTCTATGTGTATATGTATGTATATGTGTATATGTATATAAGTATGTGTGTGTATATACGTATATATATTGTTTGTATGTATGTGTATATATGCATGTGTGCATGTGCATATAGGCAATGTGTGTATGTGTATATTTGCATGTGGGTATGTATGTATATGTATGCATGCACATGTGTATGTATGTATGTACATGTTTGTGTATGAGTGCATATTCATGTATGTGTATGTATATGTTGGTAAGTGTATGTATATATGTGTGTGTATATGTGTACATATGTGTATATGTATGTATATGTGTGTATGTATTTGTATATATGTGTGTGTATTTATATGTATGCGCATGTGTATGTATGCGTATGTATGTATACGTATGTATGTGTATTATGCATTGTGTATGTATATATGTATATATGTTTACAGATATGTATGTGTGTATGTGTATATATGTATATTTGCATTTATATATATATATATATATATATACATATTTATGCATGCCATTGATTGTCTTGTGTATGTTTATGTATGTATATGTATGGGTATTATGTATTGTGTATATGTATGCATATATGTGTGTTATATGTATGTGTGTATGTGTATGTATGTGTATATATGTATGTATGCGTGTATGTATATATATGTATGTATACTAATGACCGTCTTCAGTGTCATGTGTGTTTGAGCGTGTGAATTTTGCTGGCAGAACTAAAGTCATTTTGGCTTATGGGCTTTCAGTGCCTGAGGGAGTGGCACTCGTCTGAAAAGACGGTGCAATCATATATATATATATATATATATATATATATATATATATATATATATACATATATATATATATAAGTGAATGTTTGTAAACATCAGGTAATCCTTTAGAGATTGGTCTATGTTCCAATTATATTAATCCTCTAGTCAGAGGTTCAGCAACCTAGGAGTTTACTTCTAAAAGCTCTGCACATATTTTTTACAAAGGAGTCATCAAGGTCCAGATGCCACTTGAGGATAAGGGATAATGAGTGTACAGTAGTCAATGGGAAAATATTGCAAAAATCGTTAGTAGTGGAAATTTGAAGACAAATATATTGTAATCACTCGGAAAGCAGGAAAGCAGAACAGAGTTTCACAGGTTTGCAGTTCTAAGAAAGAAGCTTTTTTCAGGGAATCTACTTTTAGGTTTAGGCACAGCTAAAGAGTGAGGGAAATTATTGATAGTGGTTTTACCATGGATTTGAACTCAGACGAGTACTTGCCATGAAAATAACGATAAAGCAACGTTTCTTCTGTAGGAAAGCGGTTGCGGGGAAGTAGTTATGAAATCTATTTTGATCTCTGTCAAGGCAGGATAAGATTTCTAGTAGCTCTTGCCCAGATGTGACAACAGTATTCCATCCTCGGGCGTACTTTGCTCTTATACATGTAGAAAATTGCATCAGCAGCGAGATATCTACTGGCGAGATAGAACAATCCCACCATTTTTCCAGCAGCCTTGGCAACGGATTTGATGTTCGTGTTCAATCTCAGATCAGGTTGGTTGGTTGTTTTTGTTTTACGGCATATCAACCCTTTTCAGGTTATTTAATGCCGAATCCAAAGATTTTGAACAATTTTTAATAGAATATGTTTGTTGTTTTCAAGTCGGTTACTATTTAACCCATAGTTGTAACCCGAACAGGTACTACCACTCCGGGTCAGAGTGGACCTGGGAGCAATGGAAATTAAAGGGTGACCCCACCCTCCCCAAAGCCCGCAAGCTGGGGCCTAACCACTGGATATAGTTGAAGGTCATATCCAGGACCCTCAGATCAGGAGTAAAAGTCAGACCTAGAAGCTTGTCAAAACATAGCGCCTTTCTAAGAAGAGGTTCGTTGATTTCAGTTGATGCCAGACGGCGATCAGAGCGTTGATAACGTAAAGATTGGTTTTAGATGCGTTAAAAGTAACCAGCCACCTCTTTCCCTATTGTACCACGTGATCAAGATCAGAGGAAATATAATTACAGAGACCTTGGTCATTTATGGCTTTTGAAATGGTGCTATAGATGGTAATGTCGCAGCATAAATGTCTACGGATGATCTTAGGATGTGATTTGGGAGATCATTGATGTAGAGTTGGTTCCAGGATGAACCAATGACGGACTCCAATATTTATACTGTGAGCTTTTGTTTTCTGCCCATTAACCACTACTCTGATGAACATATCAAAAAGAAATGACTTAATAATTGAAAAGACATTTCCAGCTATACTGTAGAAGGAAATTTTGTGAAGTAGACCTGTATGGCATACTCTATCAAAGGCCTTTGATATGTCAAGGGCAGTTGCTCGAGAAAGAATCTTGCATCGAGAGATTTGCTAATCATATGAGATATAACTGTAAGCACATCTTTTGTAGATGTAACAGAACGGAAAACATATCGTATGTCATTGAGGTTATTTTTGCTGAGGTGGTTGACTATTTAACACAAATTCCAGCAATTTACTCATTACGCACTGGAGAGTGATTGGTGTGTACTGAGAAAGAGAAGACCGATTACTCAATTTTTAAATACAGGGCATACCGCTAAGGTTTTCCAGGATGTTTAAAAGCAATTCCCCTTAACACAATGCTTAAATAGCTTTGTAAGTATGGACGCTAGTTCTGGTTGAAGCGTTTTGAGCACTATAATAGAAATGCCCTCAGGGCCAGTTTCTTTCCTGGAATCGAGATTTTTTATTAGCTTGGCAACTTCACGCACACATATTTGTCTGTTGTATAGCATGTTTTTAGACACAATAGAAAATAGGGGGCTAGCAGTCCTGATCGTATAGGATAGAATGCATGTTTCTTATAGGTTTAATTTGCCGTTTCGTATGTGTACACAGTTTTTGTTGTTCCATTTTCGTAGCTAATATAGAGATTTTTTTGGCTAGGTGACTCTTGAACATGTAACATAAATTGTCCATGTAATAAAACAATCAGTGAATAGCTGTAAGCCACACAATTGTAACGATTGTTCCCTTAGCTTTGTTGATGGTTATTGCAAATGACACTAAAATTGGAAGATGCAGTTTCCTAAAGTGTAATGGTGTATACGGTGGAATCATAGGAATGCATGGAATGAAGATATATTCATCTGTGAAAGGTCCTGTTAAGATTGTTGTTTCTATGATATTGTTTGTTATTTTTTTACTGCAAGTCATGTGCCATTGCAAAGCTTGGATTGGTTCATATTTTACAACATGGTAATTAGTATGCCAATTTTCAGTTGCAGTACATGCGGTGGCATCCCTGTCAAATCTAGTTGTTAGATAATTAATCACTTTATCTGCTTCCACAACAGCGTCGATGGATTTGTATTTGACTCCCTTACTTGGAATTTTACGTTGAATAATAGCGTTAAGTTCATGGACGTCTTTGTATTGAGCTGCAAGAATAGTTCGTTCAGTCAGTCAAGTGGAATTCATATAATTAATTTGAATATCTTCAAAAACCTTTTTAATCAACTCTTTTTGATGTAATAAAATTACAGAAGTTAAGAATCAAAGAATTTTACCCTTAACTCGGATCAGCCAACACTTTTCCATACCCAATTTCCCACACGTGATGACAAAATTTCTGTGCAGATCGAGCAGTCTGCAACTGGACACGCATATGTTGAGTTAAGTTCAATGCCTTCACATGGCACCAAAAAGTAGAATATTTGAAACAAGCATTTATTTCATCTGCTGGTGTTGATTGAGGAATTGAAGGTAACATTTGCCTGAAATCTCCTGCCAGCAATA
This sequence comes from Euprymna scolopes, assembly GCF_053919585.1. Classification (NCBI taxonomy): domain Eukaryota; kingdom Metazoa; phylum Mollusca; class Cephalopoda; order Sepiida; family Sepiolidae; genus Euprymna; species Euprymna scolopes. Next base: position 40,894,765 of record NC_136524.1, on the reverse strand, counting down.
TTACTGCATTTCCAAATGGTCTGATATTGCCACGCAAATCTTGCAAGGATGGACCAAGAGCCTCAAGTGATTTTTTTGCGTGCCATTGTGCATTCATCCCAAATAATAAGTTTGCATTTTTGCAATTTTTTCCCTCAAACTGGATGTTTTGGAGATGTTGAACATGCGATTATTGAAAAATTGAATGTTTAATAGTAGTTTCAAAGTAGAATAAGTAGTTCTTCTACTTGGTAGCAAAGTCACAGGTATTCCGCATGCAGAAAGGGCTAAGGCTATGTCATTTTGTCATGGAATGGCTGCCAAAATCAATATAATTAGAAAGCTTTTACCAGTTACTTCTGGTGCTGTTCAAGGTAGCAGTAATTTCCAAATAACTTCTAATCTCACAGTCAGTAAATTAGGTGACTAAAATAGGAATTATCCATGTTTTGACAATGCCTTATTCACTGTAATTAATTTAGGAGACTACAATAGTATGAGGAATTAGAGCTGGACAGATAGAGAGGAAGATATATAGATAGAAAAGAGAAAGTGAGAGGAAAATAGAGAAAGAGAAGGAGATAGAAAGAGATAGAGGGATTGAGAGATAGTCAGAGAGAGGGAAGAGTTAGAAACAGAGAGGGAGCGAGACAGAGGAAAGGAGAGAAAGGGAGAGATAGGTAGTTAGAGAGAGAAAGGGGCTCAAAGAGAGATGGAGAGGGTGATATAGAGAGAAAGAGAGGAAGAGATGGACGGAGAGAGATATTAAGAGAGGAAGACAGAGAAAGGGAGAGAAACAGAGGGTGAACTACACTTCACCGTTTTTTTTCGTCGATCAGTAGAGGAGAAATCCTTCGAGACTGAGGCAATTTTTATTTTTTGTTGCGATCCAGAGTACCCTTTTTTCGGGAGCTAGATTTTCAACACATTAGAAACCGACCGGGTTATCTGTACGTTCACTTAACAATTTAATAAACAAAAAGATATTATAAAACTTGAATTTAACGTGAAAATACTATTTTAAAAGATAGTATGGTCCGTAAGTGCATAAGCGCCACTTTATTTGAAATATTTATTTTCCAAAGGAATGCTTGAATAAATCCACAATTAATTAAATTTTAAGTGTTGTGTAATAATTTCCTCAGCGTTTGGCTTTCACCGGTGCATGACGCCAACAGCCGGATAAAGCCGAGCGTTGCCGATGTAATAATAACAAAGCTATGTGAAAGAAATTGTAAAGTAAAATTTTAAATGTAAAAACAAAACATCAATAGAAAAAACACACAAAAAACAAAACATCTACCGTTCATTTGTATTTTTTATGTCATTTTTTTGTCAAGTAAATAAATTTTAAGCAATTTTTGCAATAAATAATAGCAACGTCGTAAATTTTACGACTTGCCCCATCATATCATAAACACCCCAACCTCCTTTCGAGGTTTGGGGGGTGTTTAATCCGAAAGCCATTTTTAACATGGGGACGTTAGGGTGTTTATAATTCGCTGGACCAAGTCGTAAAAATTAACCAGCAACTTTCTTGTTAAAATTTTTATTTTTATAGTTTAGAAAAAGTGAAACAAACTTTTTTGTGTATTTTTTTAGCAATTATGTAAACAAAAACAAAACTGGTGTATATATATTGCCGAATCCCAGCGAGTAGTTTTATTATTATTATTATTATTATTATTATTATTATTATTATTATTATTATTATTATTATTATTATTATTATTATTATTATTTTATGCCAGGAAGGAACACGTAAAGAAAATGCAGGAAGGAAAAAAAAACAAATTAATGCAATTTTTCCTATAAAACAAAACAAAACAGTATACTTACCGATTCGGAATAATGAAAGCAGATTCAATATAAATCCGGTAAATAGGCTCGGCTAAAATCGGAACCGAAAATAAACGATGTCGAAAAAAGTTTTTTTTTAATATGGTAATATTTTTTACTTTTTAATATTTAAAAACATAGTTAGGTTAGATACAATCATTCTTGCAAAATATAACGAAAAACGGACTTAATTACGTAATTTTCTAGTGAAAATGTATGTCTGTGTATTGTATGTCTGTGTGTATATTTCCCTACCAAACTACTCTGCCAATTTTCAGTCTACAGAATCGAGATTCGACATAAGGGGTAGTGAGATTTGGTAACATTTTTAATCGGCTTCCGGACAGAAATTTGGCTGTCAAGGGAACGATTTAACCTTTGAAAATTCTACCCAAGATGTTCGTTACTTGGATATGGATCAAACTTTTTAATTTGATTTGAGCCCAAAACAATAAATGTTAAGGGGTCAAATTGGGGTCAAAGTTAAAAAAAATAATTTACCTCTGCGGTCTCTAATAAATTACTCAGCCAATTTTGCATCTAAACATTTGGAGTATAACATAAAGTGTATCCCGAGATAAGGCAAGCTTTTTAATCGTTTTTGACCGAAAATTTGGCTGCCAAGATGTCGAAGTTTAAAAGATTTGACATTTACGGTCTCTAGCAAACTATTCAGCCAATTTTGGGTCTAAATATTTGAAATTTAATATAGAGGATATTCAGATATGCAGCAAAATTATTAATCAATTTTGGGGCGAGAATTTGGCTGCGAAGAGATCAAACTTGCAAAAGTTGAACTTTGCAGGCTCTACCGAACTCCTCCGCCAATTTTGGGTTTAAAGACTTGAAATTTTAGATGCAGATTAGCTGAACACGAGTCAAACATTTAAATAAATATGGAGATATGTACATAAAGTTATGAACAGTATATAGGGCCCGAGCAAACCGGGCTGGACTGCTAGTATATATATCTATATATCTATAAAAATGAAATTGTCTGTCTGTGTACATTTCCCTACGCAATAACTCTGTCAATTTTTAGCCTACAGACTCCAAATTTGATATACAGGGTACTGAGATTTGGGAACATCGATGTGATTGATTTTTGGCCAGAAATTTGGCGAGTAAGGGGTCAAAGTTCAACGATTTGACCTTTGAGAACTCTACCTAACTCCTCCGACAAGTTTGGGTTTACACTCTTGAAATCTTAGATATATGTTCGGTGGACATGGATCTAACTTAATAACTCAATTTTAGCCCAAAACAATAAATTTTAAGGGGTTATAGTAGGGGTCAAATTTAAAAAAATTGACCGCTTTTTTTTATTTTTGTCTTTTTGCTCAACATACACCTCCAAATACCCGGGCAATGCCGGGCACCCATGCTAGTATATCTATAAAAGTGAACGTG